>NW_007248527.1:828973-856446 GCF_000164805.1 Carlito syrichta
GGCTGCAGTGGCTGGGAGCAGCCACTGCATTCCAGTCTGGGAGACAGAGTGAAACTCCAACTAAAAAAAAAAAAAAAGTATTACATGTTTAGTAAAAACAATACTTCAATGCAGTATTCAATAAATTACATGAGATAATCAACACTTATTAGATGAACAGGAGGTCAAAGTTATGGTGAGCCACAATCATGCCACTGCATTCCAGTCTGGGCAATAGGGCAAGACCCCAACTCAAAATAATAATAATAATAATAACAAACAAAATAAAATGAGCTTTGAGTTGGATTATTTTGCCCAAACATAGGCTAATGTAAGTGTTTTTAGCTTGTTTTAGGTAGCATAGATCACCCTATGATGTTCAGTAGGTTAACTGTATGACATACTAAAAGCATTTCAACTTACAATATTTTCAGCTTATGATAGATTTATCAGGGCACACCCCATCATAAGCCAAAGAGCATCTGTATATATTTACCTTTAATTTGAGCTTTATAATTTTATATATTTCACATCACTAATTAGTGTCCTTTCATTTCAGAACTTTCTTCAGCATTAGGCAGGCCTAGTGGTAATGTACTCCATCTTTTGTTTATCTTCGAAAGTCTTTCTCTCTCCTTCATTTCTAAAGAACAGTTTTTTCAGGTAAAGTTTTGTTGTTGCTGTTTTTTAGCACATTGGCAGTATATTTTTTTGCACATTGAATTTGATATATTTGATGATATCCTACTGCCTCTTGGCTTTTGCTGAGAAATCCACTGATAGACTTATAGAGGTTCCCTTGTATGTGACCCATCTCTTTTCTCCTGTCTTTTCAAAATTCTGTTTGTCTTTGATTTTTGATAACTTGATTATAATGTGCCCCATTGGAGTCCTCTTTAGGTTGAAACTGTTTGGGAACTTTTGATCCTCATGTATGTGGATGTTTATATCCTTCCCAATATTTGGAAAGTTTCCAGTCATTATTTCTTTAAATAAGGTTTTGCCCTTTTCTCTCTCTCTTTTCTCTTTTCAAGATTTCCCCTATGTGGAAATTTTTATTTCTTTTGTTGGGGTCTTATAAAACCTGTAAACGTTCTGTGTTCTTTCCAATTATTTTTTTTTTCTCCTTTGACTGGATAATTTCAGATGACCTGCCTTCAAGTTCACAGATTCTTTCTTCTTCTTGACCAACTCTGCTGTTAAAGCTCTCTATTGCATTTTTCATTTTATTCATTGTTTTCTTCAGGTTCAGAATTTGTTTGGAACTTTTAAATGATTTCTATCTCTTTGTTGAGCTTCTTGTTTTGTTCATGCATTGTTTTTCTGATTTAACTGAGTTGTCTATCTGTGCTTTTTCGTAGCTAGCTGAACTTCCTTAAAACAATTATTTTAAATTCTTTATCAGGCAATTTTTATAGATCTTTGTTTCTTTGGGGTCAGCTAGTGGGAAATTATTCTGTTCCTTTGGTGGGGTTAAGTTTCCTTATCTTTTTTTAATGTTTATTTAAGTCTTTCATTGATGACTTTACATTCGAAGAAACAGTCACCTCCTCCAAACTTGAGTAGAGAAAAGCCTTTACCAGTCAACCTGGCTAGAAATTCTAAGCCTTCTCAGAGATTTTCTATGGAAGAGCCCATTCCAACCCCTCTTTGTTCCCTTTTTGAGGAGAATTCTTAAGATTTTATGCCTTCTCTCAATTTTACAAAGCTATGGTGGATACTGAGAACCTCCCTTTTGTTTTCCCCAGGGCAGTGCTCTGAAATGCTCAAGTCTGTGCACCTTTTCCCAATTCCACAGAGTTTAGCTAGACAATTACATATGCTTGTTAGCCATCTGCAAAGGCTCACCCTTGCTTTCCAGGGGCGCACACAGGGAGTCAGTCATAACTGGAGAGACAGGTGAAGTCTATGGAGAATCGAGGTACCCATGAGTCAGTTGTAGGGATGGAGATCCATCCGCAAGTCATCCCAAGTAGCTTGTGGGCAGCCTCCCTGCTGAATTCTGCAATGCAGTTCGTAGAACTGTGGCCCTTTGCTGAGTTGCATGGTCTGGTTGCCATAAGTCTCCACCTTCCTTCCCTGTTCTCGGTTTCTCCCAGCCATCCACCATGCTTATCTCCTCGGTATTCTAGATAGCATGAGAAAAAAGTGAGCCTCTTGGGCAGAATTTCACAGAAATGGAGAACCTGGGCACTCATTCACTCCTCTCACTTTACCCCCTGGAAGGAATTTCAGGCTGAGGGATTCTCTCTTGACATTGGGCTATGAACTTTTGGGGGACAGAAGATGCAGGTAAGTTGAAATTGTTCTTACTTTTTGAAGAGATCTATTCTCAGACTTTATGATTCAACCGCACGTTGGAACGTCCCCTACCAGATGCCCAGATTCCCAGAGGTACTTTTATCCTTGGGTGGTCAAAATCAGTGCACTGTGGCAGAAAATTCACATTTCGTCATCTTGCTGACATCGTTTTTCTCCACTTCCTCTTCTGTCTAAAGTCTCCTATGCCATCCAGGGGTATTTCTCAAGGCCACATACCCATGTCCTCAGTGCCTTCTATGAACGGCCTATTGTTGAGGGGTTTCCCCAAGATCACGCATGAAGTGGTGCTGCAGCCCAGCTCTCATGCTCTCAGACAGGAGACCTAGTCAAAGAAAAATACAAGATTTAAGCCCAGAATCCACTTCAGTAGCATTCATAGCTTCCAACTGAAGAAAGCTAATTATCTGCACCCACTCTTGCTTAAAACAGCAACATTCAAAAAGAAGTGAGCAGCTCATCTCCAAAGATGTGTAAGCAGAGGCATAGGGACTATCTGTTCTGAGCCAAAGATATTCTAGTTTTGTGCTACTACCAATATGGTCCGTGGACAAGCTGCATCAGCATCACCTGGGACCTATTAGAAATGCAGACTTTTATTAGAAGTGCTCTATTCCAGATCTACTGAATTAGAATCTACTTAATCAAGATCCCCAGATGATACATGTGTACATTAAGGTTTGAGAAATGCTGGTTCCCAGCCACAGTTGCACATTAGAATCACCTAGGTAATTTTAGTTTTTAAATATCAACACCCAGACCCCATCCACAATCAAGTGAATCTTTGTGATTGGGACCCATACATTTGTATTTGAAATGTTCTCAAAGGAATTCTAATGTGGCATAATGAGAATGTCCTGCGCTACATATCCAGCTGAATTTGAGACATTTTCCTTCTCTTTCTTATTATTTTTCTACAGGTAATACATGGACATAACTTTCTGAAAGTCAAAGATCATAAAGTAGGGTGACTTTGATGCCCTCGTTTTCCACTCCAAGAGCAATCATTTTGTTACCAGTTTTTTGTGTCTTTCCAGAGTTCTTCTATGCACGGTCAAAGATATACATAATATATATTATTCTTCCCTATATATGCAGTGGTATTATACTATGCATGGTGTTCTGTGGCTTGCTATTCTCACTTAACAGTCTATCTTATAAATTGTTCCATGGCAGTCAACCTAATTCTGTCTCAGTGCTTTTTGAGAACTGCATACTACTCTATTTTATGCACATAATTTATTCATCAGTCTTCAATTAGCGGACGTTCAGGTTGTTTCCAATTTTTTACTATCTCAAACAATCTGCAATAAACAGTACATGAAATAGCACATATTTCGGTCACTCTTTCCCTCTTTTCCTACATTTTTTTCCAAAGTATTTATCAACTCCACCTCAGGGTGACTACACAATTTACCATACAGACTTGGACACTTCTAATAGCAGAAGGGGGAACTATGCTCAGTTCTACTAGAACATAAAATGTGACTATTCCAGGCAACCAGGATATATGGTCACCCTACCTGATTTATTATTCAGTCCTTGTTTTCTTGTTTATCATCTGACTTCCTCACCAGATTATAAGCTCCTGGAGAGTAAGAACTAGTCTGTTTTGTTCACTGCTATTTCTTCATGTAGCGCCCTGAACAGTGTCTGGAATGGAGCAGAAGCTTATTAAATAACTGGTGAGTTAATACATGAGTTAAAATTAAATATCTCTGAATATCACCATGGGCACCTGTGTGGGAATATCTTTGGGCTACATTCCTACAAGTTGAATGGCGGGATCAAAGGGTACATGCATCTTATTACTATCATTCTTTTTCTTTTTTTAGAGACATATCTCACTATGTGGCCCAGGTGGCATTCACATTTCTAAATTCAAGTGAACCTCCGACCTCAGTTTCCCAAGTAGCTGGTGGTACGTGCCTCTTGCAACTTGGCACAAATCTATATTGTACTCCATGGAGTGTGTACTAATCAACACGCCCATCAACAAAGAGGGTGGGACATCTGTCTCTCTTGATCTGCATGGCCAGCCTGTGGGCATGTGCACACAAATATGCATGTGCGCCCACACGTCCATGCCCAATGTGCTACACACAGGCACACACAGAGCCCTGCTGCCACAGTGCTGCCAGGCCCCAGAGCTGAAGCTTCTGACTTCCAGAGCACATGTTTTGGTGCTGTGAGAGGTGAGCTCACCGACGAGGGTGTCCGGTCCATCCTCCATTCTCCCCAGTAACCCTCCCGGGAAGGATCAACATTTACAAATTACCTTCGAAGCCCCTGGCTATCAGACACAGCACGGGAGCACCTTGTGCAGGCCTGGCTCAATAAATGTTTAATTAATTAATCAATCAAGTCAAATCAAAGATTACGTTGATTATCTAGATATTTTTATCTGTATAGCACTAGGCAACTCGTTAATTGCTTTTTCTCTTTTCTTAAAGTTTTGTACTGAAATGATAATATGTTTTGGAATTTTGTAGATCTAGCCTCCAGAGGTCAAAAGCCTGATAAGTATGAAATATTCCCAGGTGTCCTCAAGAGCAGATTGCTGCAAAAGCAATAGTCATTATCCTAGAAGTCAATGCCTTAATGTTACCATAATGCTGAGGTATAAAATACTCTGACTTATGATGGGACAGCTAAAATCTGCAAAATAAAAAGCCAAACTTGGAGCACCTGCCTCAGCACTATTTTCCCCACTGTGGATGTCCACACATACACGGATCATAAGGACAAAGGATTGTGTTACTGTATGAGATTCTTAATTGTGCCTCTCCCTGTGGGATTCTGTCTGAATCTCGGCATGTCGTAGCTCTGAAAGAAAATATTATGTTGAGTAAAATGCAGGAGAGTAAAAATCTGGTAATCAAATAACCACAGTGAGGAGAAGTGCAATGCGGCTCCTATGCCTAATAAATCTCCCATGGATAGTGGCAATTTCTAGAAAACCCCATCCAAGAGCCTTGTGGAGCTCCACGTTGTGTTTCGTAAGTGTCTCCACGTCATCACTTAAGAGTCATAAATCATCTACCTTACTTTCATTTACAGATCACAAGATGCTGAGATCTTGTGCTGTTTATTTTTAGCCATAAATATTAGACTAGGCCTTTCTGGATATGAATCTGGTTGTAATCATGCTCTTGGTGGATCTGGGGCAGAATAAAGTCATGGCATCCTGAGGGCCCTCTCTGCAGAATCCACAACTAGGCGCCCAGGGAAGGCACATCTAGAACCTGCCATCACTCTGTTGCTAGCAGCGGCTCAGTCCAAATAGGCTCAGGACCTCAGGAAGGAGCAGTATGCAGAGCAGGAAGCCCTTGCAGGTTCAAGACAACTCAAAATTTTGGGTAACTTCCAGAAGTTGAAAAAAATAATTCACAAAAGCATGTTCCCCTCACTTTCTAAAGATTTGCCTTTGATTTTTAAAAAGCTCTTTTGGGTTGAGTTAGAGCACTCACTCACACATTCGTCTGGGAGGCGGTGATCTGGCAGCAACCCATGGTTGAGAGGCTGCCAGGAGGACTCCAGCGGCTCGTCGAGGCCTCCGATTCCTTGCAGTCTGAGCCCGAGCGCAGAGATGCGTGATCCCGACCATAAGCGCTGCCTTCACAGGCTGTCGGGGAGTGTGAACTGAGGACAGCAGAGCTGGCTGGCAGACCCACAATAGCCACTTCCTCCTCCACCCACAGCGCTGCAAACACTCTGAAAGATCAATCGCTGTTGCTTCAGAATTTCCCTCTTCTCAACACTGTCAACACACATTCAGCCACACATAGTGTATATACGAGTCCACAAATACACAAGCCAACACACACATTCATCAAATGTCAGCCCTCACGGTCTACTCAAAACCTTCAAATGGTGCTAAACACCCAAAAGGTGGTAAACTCGAACCTGACGAAGGATCGATGCCCACTGGCTCTCGAGGAGCCCGAAGTCTAATCAAGGCTTTGGGGACTCTGATCTGGGGACCTTGCAGCCACGCAGAGACATGTGTGCCTTTTGAAAGTCTGGTTCACCTGTGAGGGAATGTGTCTTCAGGGTTTGGGTGACAGGCCACGAATCAGAAAGCGCAGAAGTGGTGTCCAGAAGAGCAGGAC
Source organism: Carlito syrichta (assembly GCF_000164805.1). Taxonomy (NCBI): domain Eukaryota; kingdom Metazoa; phylum Chordata; class Mammalia; order Primates; family Tarsiidae; genus Carlito; species Carlito syrichta. The sequence goes on from NW_007248527.1 coordinate 835,384, forward strand.
TGTGAGGCATGGGCTCCAGCGCAGGTACTGCTCCCCTGTGGGACCCATATCTTCACCCATGACGCATCTCCCATCAAGTGCCGTGGTACGACCTCTTAACAGATGGCATTTTTGGAACAACTCCATTCCAAATTGCCTGTGTCTGTCTCTTTTAAAAAGAAGAGGCAGAGCTGTCTTTCCCGGGAGCTCTAACCAGCAGACTCTCAAGCATCATGGAAAGAATACAGCTTTGGCATCAGCTGGGCTTGGGTTCAACCTCTGGCTCTGCCATAAACCCCTAGGTGACCTTAAACAGGATAACCTCTACTTTTGATTTCTTAATCTGCAAAATGGGGATGATGACAGTCACGCCCTTGAGTTTGTTGTGAGCATTAAAGATGGTATATATAAAACACTGAGTGTCCAATCGGAGTGTGGTTCATGGAGGCGAGGGAGAGGCCGACAGTCACTCCATTGGGCGGAACACTCAGTCTCCTATGGAATTTCCTCCTGTGGGACCACTTTCCCCAGGACCCTCTGGAAAGCAGAATTCAGACCAATGTGCTTTGGTAAAGGATGATAGCTTTGGAACTGATGGTGGAAAAGGAAAGTGAGCCGGTAACATTTGGAGTGAGGCAGCGGATAAAGCGCTATGTGGGCAGGAAGAAGAGGAGGCTTAAGTTGAGAGACCCTGTGCTAAGTGTCCCCCTTCCAGCTCAAAAAGAGAGGAATTGATAGGTGACTACCGAGATGCCTCGAGCCTCACTAAGAGTGTTCTCCCCAGCAAATCTCCACCCCCGATCTTCATGCAAATGTCGTAGAGCTTCAGCAGTAGACCACACACACACCGTCACCAGCCAGCTCCTCTCTATCCCTGCACAGTATCTTCCGAGACAACTGAAAAACCAGTGGAGGTCTCTGGAGACCTAGCAGGGCTACAGGGAGGAGCTTCACTTCTTCTACATGGGGATGAACTGAGAGGACCTCATGCCCCTAGGTGGGGTATGCCCACTCCGTCACACAGGCAATTGAGAACATCACCTGTCATCATCATCGTTTTGGTCCAAGAGGTCAGAGGTGAGCACACAATGGAGAAGTTGCCAGGCAGATTCCCAGAGCAGGAAAGCAGAAATTGAAAGAGGCTTCTGGGAAGCCAATTTAGAAATCTAAATGATGTGTTAAGAAGGAGATAAGAGGGAGAAATGTCATTTCATACCTCTTCCTGGAGGAAAAAATATACCTGTTTAGAGGAGATACTTTGATAAGTTGCCTGTGATGTGAAGGTGACACCCAGGGAGCATGTTCAAGTAATAAAGATAGCAAGCAAACTGCCTTCTAAAGAGAATCCTCCTAATGGGGGCTGGGGTGGGGGGTTGCTGGGTTTCATTGGGTTTGGGTTTGTGAGTTTGAGGGTAGGGAAGACCTGAACAGCTTGGCATAGAAAGGACAAAAATTTTGCATCTTGACGTGTTGAAGAGCCGTGTGATTGGGCGCTGCCTAGAGGATGGCTGGGAATGACCAAGAGTGGTCATTGGTAACCAGAAATTTCTATTGAGGATGCTACAGAGTCATTGTGCCCCGACCCCAGAGGGAAAACTTTTTCTCTACTTGCAACACTTCTACCATAAAATGTGTGGGTTTTCCACATCAAGTAGTTTTCCATTTCTCTGTGGACACCAAATGGGTATCCAGTGATTCATTTCTTACCTTAACTGCCAAGAGATAGTGTCAGACCCCACAAGACTTCTCCCCATTTCAGATTCCAACTGCATGTAGTGGATCCCCAGGTCACCCACACTTCTGTTAGACTTTGCTACAATTAGGGGATCCCATGACTCCCTCCTCAAGTTCAATAATTTATTGTAACAGCTCACAGAGCTCAGGGAAATACTTTACTTACTGTTACCAGTTAATTGTAAAGGATGCAAATAAACAGCCAGATGAAGTATGTAAGGAGAGATCTGGAAGGGACAGGAGGTCTGCAGGCACTCCCATGGGGAACACTGAGCTGAGGCATGCCACCCTCCGGGCACATGCAGGTGTTCACCAACCCAGAAGCCCATCAAATCTCACAGGTCAATAGTTTTGGGGGCCAGGCTCGGTGGTTCAGTCTGTAATCCCAGCTCTTTGGGAGGTCAAGGTGAGTGGATTGCCTGAGCCTGTGGGTCCGAGACCCGCTTGGGCAACTTGGCAAGACCTCATCTCTACAATAAATTAAAAAATTATCCAGGCGTGGTAGTGCACGCCTGTAGTTCCAGCTACTTGGAAGGCTGAGGCGGAAGGATCGTTGGAGCCTGGGAGGCCGAGGCTGCGGTGGCGAGGAACGGCCACTGCACTCCAGTCTGGGCGACAGAGTGAGACTCTAATTCAAAAAAACAAATAATAGTTTTGGGGGCTTAATCTCCAGTTGCCTTCCCCGAGGTCGGTGTGTGGGGCTGAAAGTTCCAACCCTCTAATCACTTGGTTTTTCTGGTGACCATTCCCAATGTGAATCTAGGCTATCAGACGAAGTCACCTAATTAGCATAAGCTCAAGTGTAATCAAAGAGACGAAAACCTTCCTATCGCTCAAGAAATTCCAAGAGTTTTAGGAGTTCTGTGCCAAGAACTAGGAACAAAGACTGACTGTATTTCTTACACTACAGACCTTCTCTGCCATCCAGTGATCATTAATGCCTTTGTGTGTTAGGACTTTCGGAGAATGTGGGAACAATGTCTAGGTTGACATGTGAGCAAAACACACACAGCATGCCTAGACACGGGAGCCAGGGGAGGAAGACAGAGCTGACATCTGCGCTGCAGTCGGAATCAGAGGCATGGGTGCAGATCCAGCTCTGCAGCTAATGACTTTTGAGACCCTGGAAAAGCTACCTCCTCTCTCTGGGTTTGATTTACTCAGTCCTAAAATGGGTTCATGCCCTTCCTACACTGACATTCTAAAATTCTAATTTTAGTTCAGCACTTTCCACAGTGCAAGGTGGGGTTGTGGTGTTGATTAACAGAGAATTCGGTGCCTTTATGTGAAATGGGCTTGCTGCACCACAATATAAGGAATTTTCTCACAAATTACATATGCAAAGAACTGCTCAGATTGAACTGTACGATCACTTCCAATGCACTATTGATTTTCATTAGTTTTGTTTCTCCATCCCTAAGTTCCCTGCTACTATCCTCCGGTTTGATTTTACTCAGCAAAGTAATCTCTGCCCCCTTCTTTCTGGTAATCACTCAGAATGCGGCTGTCTGAGGAGCGTGGGTGTCTGGTTTGGCCAGAATGTCTATCCTTCCATAGGGATCATGATTTCTGACCTCCTGGAGCCATTTAGCCAGTAAGGGAGACCAATAATTAAACTGTGAACATATCTCAGACAAGATGACTTCAGAAAGTTGTAAATATTATGAAGAAAACACAACAGGATACAGTAACTGAGAGACACTGGCAGGGACAGGGAGGCCACTGCCATAGCCTGGGTGGTCAGGGAAAGCCTCTATGAACAGGTGACATTTAAATGGGGTGTGAAGAAACCAAGAAACACTGGTTAGGAATAGGGCTTCCTCCAGCTAAGCAGTAGATGCCCTTCGATGGCAGTGTGACTCAACAGTCATGCACACATACACTCTTATTATACAATAAAGAAAACAACTTCTGTTATGAACAATATCCTGTTAATGCACGAATGCTTTGTCTCCCCTACTACAGCTGTCCATTGGGGAACACTGAATAGCCCTTCTTCATGGGGGCTCTTCAGTGCCCACCTTCCTACCCATTTTGTTCTTTTCACCCCATTTCCTGGCAGTGACTGGGCTGAATTATTTCTAGGCAGTTTCTGTTCCCTCAAAACGACAAGCAAGGTAATTTCCCAGCAAAAGAGGCCTCTCCTGACTTTGCAAGGACCGTCTAGGGGGCTGAGACGCCTCAAGAGTCCTTTCCAGCATCTCTCCTCTGATTCATTGTCATCCCAGAACAGATTAGCTCTGCACACAAACACCAAGATATTAAAATTGGACACTTCTCTGCTTCTGATATTGGGGAACAGTCACAGATAGCTTTGTATAGAACGACTTTGATGACAGAGTAACAAGATGTACAACTTCAAGGCTATTAAAAACCAAGCAGGATAAAAAGTAAAACGAGAAGGATTGCTGACCCAAAAATTTCAGGAGAAAAGCAAATAAGTCAACAGACTATTGATGAGGAAAAGACCACAAATAGAGAGGATTCAATAGTTTCATATGTTGGCCCCGGGTACTTTCAATGAGCTCATTCATCATTCATTCACTTGTACCAAGGGCCGGGTGCTGTCCTTAGTGCTGAATCTCCACATAGCAGAGAGCAGCCAACAAAACCCCTATTCCTCTGGCATTTAACCAGTAAGGGGAGACCAACAATTAAGTTGTGAACATATCACAGACAAGATGACTTCAGAAAGTTGTAAATATTATGAAGAAAACACAACAGGATAGAGTAACTGAGAGACACTGGCAGGGACAGGGAGGCCACTGCCATAGCCTGCGTGGTCAGGGAAAGCCTCTCTGAGGAGGTGACATTAAACGGGGTGTGAAGAAACCAAGAAACACTGGATACCCTTTGGAGTTGGTTGAGGTTTGTTGTCGTTGTTGTTGTTGCTTGGCTTGAACAACTTTTTGATGGAAATGAATTACCAGTGAGTCAGATTGATGATAAACTCTTTGCATCATTCTCAGGAGGGATGCAGGTATCCTTTAGTTTTTGTTTTTTAGGACTTTAGGGGCCAACACATAGCATTCAACTCTGCAATGTGAAAAATATTTTGGTTTTTGTTTGTATGTGATTATTTTTAACCTACTTCTTCAGAAAAACAAATGCCAAGTGGAGGTTAGAAACAAATGCTGGCATCGATGTAAACGTCCAAACTTAACCCAGTTGGTCTGGAGGCCAACTGGATGGAGGATGGAGTGACTGTTGAAAAGTCTAATGTGTTTTGTGGAGGCAAATAGGCAAAAGCATACTGAGGGTGCAAAGCCGGGATGAGATTTTAAAAGAGGCAGAATATTGAGGAAGAGAAACTGCAAACAGATTCATGAGTGTCCATGGGCTGCTGGCAGCATGTATCATTTCTGGGATTCCTGTGAAGGAGTCACATGACTACTTCCAAGTGCATGTGCATTGCTGTGGGGATGGCCTTTAATGAGACACAGTTTCTAGCCAATGGGATTTCACATCACTCAGTAGCAACTTGGCGATCTGTTTTGCATTAAACACTGCAGCCTGCTAACCTGGTGAGTAACTATTCTGGTGGACAGCCAGAATCCCTCATGGCACTTCACTTTTTTTCTTAAAAGAAAAAGGTGGTAGTGGAGGTGATAAAAGAAAATGAGCTCAATCAAGTTACTATCTTGAACTCACTGAGCTAAAGTGACCCAGATAATGGGCCTTTAAAAACATCTTTTCTGGAACATTCCAGAGAAGAGCTCACTCCGTTTTCCAGTCTTTCTGTGCCCTCTGCTCTTGTTGGGAGAAGTGGGTTGCTCCATTTCTTTCCTTTCAGGTTCAGGAAAATTTAGAGTCCTGGAGTGAGCCAGACATTTGGGAATTAGGTCTGGAACAGCCTGAGTTTAGGGGTAGGAGGCAGTGGTGGGGAGTAATTTAGGAACAAAGACATCAGACTTCATCAATCTCGATTGTAAATGTAAAAGTCCTCCTGTTGCTGACACCATCAGGAAAGTAGGAATCTTCTTCTTCAAGGGACATAAATGTACCATCCCCGGCAAAACAGTCTGTCCAGGGTCTCTCTCTTGTTGGCCCAAATAACCTTAAAACTCTGAACATGTTTACTGAATCTCCACTAGATCTTATCACTTACCTTGAAGAATCTGTGGTCACCCTACCCACATTCCTCCAACCTCTTTCCACAACAGAAGGGAAAGGTCCTGTTAGCTGTGATCCCAGAAAGCATTCGACAATATGTGTCCTTCCACAGTGGGACCCTTGCTGGGTAAAATAGCTCATTCTCAAACCGCCTTCCCACAAGGTGAAGGCAAGGCAACTGAGGCGATCAGTCTCTATAGAAGAGGAATCCTGATTTTCTGGATTTCCACTGTAACTTCTGCTTCAATGAGAACTGCATAGAGCTACCACCAGGCTGCCGAAACAAGTTGAAGAAAGTCACACCTTATCAATATGTGAAACTTAAAAGGCAATAATCAAAGGTTTCAGAGGCAATGACAGCCAATGTTTTTGCCTTACAATGAAAAAGACAAGCCTTCTTAGCTTAGAGAAGTCAGAAAAGAATGTGTGCACATGTGCACGTGTTTGCAGGTGTTATATGCAGAGTGTCCATGAGTGTGTGTGTGTCACTTTCAAAGTACCAGAAACCAAACTGTCTATTTGATTTTCTGACAAGCTACACGGTCCTTTTCAACTACCCAAAACAGAAGGGTGACCATACACAGATGAATATTGTCAGAAAGCTCAGGAAGTGCATACCATGCAGCCCTGAGCACGTGACTCGACTCACATTGGCAACTGTTCATGGTGGAGTTTCCGCTCTCAGCATGGTCAAGATGATCCTCCAGGTACTGGGGCCCCTTGGACCAACCTCGGAAGTTGTACAGCTCTTGGTTTTATACCAACATGCGCTGATTGAAAAGTTGCACCCTGGAGGGCCATGAATTGTGTTAAGTATTTTGTGATATCTTAAGATCGCAGGCAAATCCCATCACTTTCCACAACAGAATATTTCCCCTATGCCTCTTTCAAAGAGCCCAGTGTTCACAAGCCATCTGGGATGTATCCTTTGTTTGGTGATGTGTTTGTGAGATGGTTCCATCACATGGAAAATAAACTTAATCAAGGCAACGTGAGGCTCTGTGAAAATTAACAGACGAGTAATTGCTGCTCCAGAGTGTAATACAGTCAGAGGACTGGGTTATGACCAGACTCCCAGCTCCAGGAGGCAGACACATATCAGCACACAAAGAAGCAGCCAGAAGGCAGGTCAGTTCTGAGATGCATAAAGACATGCTGTTGTGAGTGCAACTCAAAGAACTTATCTCGTTAGGCCATCGTATATAAATATTTTCTAACATATTCAATCAGCTCCCTCAAATTGACACTGTCACCAAAATTAAATCAATACTTCTTGTGAGAGAAGAATAAGTATCTTATCTAATAATCAACTTATTTGAGATTTAAAATGCTGACTGCTGTTACCAAATGGCATTTCTCAATTATTTGCATTTAACTATACATTACTTTGATTTTTGTCTCGGTTGCATTCAGATAAAATGTGGGCTTCTAATTTAATTTTGTTTTGGATTTCCCATGATATATCTATTTATGCCAATATCCCAGGAGGAAAAGGCCATCAGTAATAATGATAGTTATGGAGAACACTTATCAAGCACTTTTAACATGCCAGACTCTGGACTCAAGCCATTACCAGGACAGTCTACTTCAATCTTCAGCAAGGCCATGGGTTAGTATCCCCATTTTATGGATGATGACTGGAGCTGAGATTAAGTGTCTTGTCTCTGAGATTTGGCCCAGGCAGTCTGACTCTAGAGACCTGCTTCTAACCACTGCACAGCCCCATTTCCCAGTGGCATGAGTCATTCTAAGGAGAGATTTTCCTAAGATTTTTCTACTCTGAGTCAGTAAATAATCAGAGGAGCACGGGCATTAGTGCTAGGATGGATCTTACAGACGATACTGTCCTTGAATAAGGTCAGACTCACTTCTGTTGACTATTCTCTCTCACGTGGCTTCCATCTAAGATGTTTGCCTTCTGGGAGAGCTGCACAAGACGTGGAGGAGCCAACTATTACAGTCTTTGGACAAAGTATATTTTCTGAGTCAGAAAAGAAGGAAGAAGAGGAACGTGTGGGTGTGGCATGCCACGTAGATGAAGAGCACTTGTGGAAAAACCCTACCCGTAGCCTATCATCTATTAACTACGTGTTCCTGAGGAAGGGCAAAGTCTCTGGACTTCAGTTTCTTCATCTGTACAATAGGGATGATCCTAATTCCTCTGCAACATGGGGTTAGGGAGGGGATTACAAGAAACACCACATATAAAGCACTCACCATGTGCCCAGTGCAGAGTAAGGGCTCAGTTCTCAGTTCTGAGTCACGACCACCCCCAGGACAAGCCCCCTTCCTCCAACACACAACACCCTGCAAGATGCCCGCTATGAGGCTTTGCTTATTCATTTGTTTGTTTATTTTTTAAGTTGGAGTCTCACTCTGTCACCCAGGTTGGAGTTCAGCGGCACACTCATGGCCACCACCGCCTCGACCTGCTGGGCTCAGGCAGTCCTCTCTCCTTCACCTGCCAAGGTGCTGGGATTACAGGCATGGGTCACTGCACCAGCGAGGCTTTGTTTATACCTTCTTTCCCCGTGGTGCTGTGTCACTCACAGGCCTGGGTTGCACCTCATTCACCTCGGGATCCCAGGCCTAAGACAGCTCCCAACCAATAGTTGGTACTCATCAATATATGCCGATTGAATGAGTGATTGCGTATATATATATACTTAGTCCAATCCCAGCTCACTGTTCAAATGAGGTAGCAAGCTCAGAGAGGCAAAGCCTTCATCTGGGGCCACGGAATTACATGATGGCCCAGCTGGAGGGAGAACCCCAGCCGCATGGCTTCCAGTCTGATGTCTGCACACCACGGTGCCTCCACTTTACATTTTCTTTTAAAAAGATGCTATTAAGCCGGGCTTGGTGGCTCAGCCTGTAATTCCGCGACTTGGGAGGCTGAGGTGAGTGGATTGCCTGAGCCCGCGGGTTCAAGACCTGCCTGGGCAACTTGGCGAGACCTCATCTCTACAATAAATCAAAAAATTAGCCAGGCGTGGTATCACCCACCTGTAGTTCCAGCTACTTGGAAGGCTGAGGCAGGAGGATTGCCGGAGCCCAGCAGGTCGAGGCTGCAGTGGCCAGGAGGGGCTACTGTATTCCGGTCTGGGTGACAGAGTGAGACTCCAACTCAAAAAAAAAAAAAAAAAAGATGCTATTAAAGACCAAGACCAAAGTGATCATCAGAAGATCATTAGTATTATCAAACCAGGGACACATTCAGAATCTATTTTTCTAACTTGCCATAACTTATGTGTCAGCAATCCATCACATAAGATGCAAAAGAAAAAGTTGCAAAAATATGGGCCTAAACATTTTTAGTGTCTTGCATCTTAAATAATTAACAGTAATACTACGATAATCTAATAGCAATTGACAAGGTAAAAATGCATGGTAATCATGTATTGTACCTGATATAGGCAATATTACATCATCTACTATCCTGCCTTTTACACACCTATCTTATTACTTAGAGGCTCCCTGGTAATGAATATGCTATTAAGCAGAGTTTTTTTAATTTGCCGTTTCTCTTACAGTGATTCTTCAATAAATTTTTCTGACTTCCTTCATAAATAAGTTTCATTATTCCTCATTATTAAGAAAAACAACCACATTCTCCTTTCCTGAAGGGATGTCATATATTAGATGACCTTCCTATAAAAGATCATAAATGAGAAAGGGCCAGACAACCTGCAAGAAAATAAGTAATCAGACAACAGGGCACGAAACACAGTTGGGCAGATATAAAGCATTACAGCATGGTTAAAAGTCTGCAGAAAGAATACTTTACAGTGCCAAAACCAAAAGAGAATTTAGTCTAACTACGGCATGAGACAAGTCCCAGCTTTTGCACAATTTATCACTGATTTCTTCATTTTGTTGTTTTAAACATGCTTTTAAGACATACTGGATAACTAGTAAAAATTGTATACAATTCAAATGACATTTCAGATAAGTTTTATTGACTTAATGCTCTGATAATAAAAATATAACCATCAGTATTATTCTGATTCATTGTAAGTTTTACTTTCACTTTGTAATGGACTTGGTGCATCACAGAATTGAGTGTAACACTGCTGCCACCTCAAGGTCACTCCGTGGAAATGAGATGGCTCCCTTCAGTCTAATGCACCAGAGTGAGTCGGTAACGGAGGGCTCTATGGACAAAAATACCCCTTTGTGGTCACATCACAGTAAATCTAAACTTTTATTTGCAATGAAACGATGGGTTTTATATGCGATTTTCAATGAAAACATACTCCAGCAATGCTGGGACGGCATGGTGAGGACCGGGTCTGTGAAAGGAAAGGCTTTCATATCACAGTCCAGGGGAAGAAATGTCAATGCATCAAACAGAAAAACCATCTGTGCTACTGGCATATTGACACGGCGTCATCCGGATACAGGGGTTTCTTTAGAAAAAGACATAGTCCTTGAGTTTATTTTTCCTTCATAAAGCGTACTTGGCTCTTCTCCTCTCCCGCTTCAATCTTTCCCAGTTGGTGACCTCCATGAACCTGACACGCTTCCATCTGGATTTATCAAAACTACCCTTCACATGAACAAACAGTTCACAGAAAAGGAAATGCCAGCAAGCAGACTCAAGGAGATATATGTTTTGCCTAACAGATTGTCAAAGATCAACTTTTGATAACACTGGCTTGGCAAGGTAGTACTGCAAATTAAAAGAGAGGGAAATGTGGTGATATTTTTCAAATTTTAAAATGCATATACCTTCTGACCAGCAACCTCATTTCTAAAAATGTTATCTGTCCGATATACACATACATGTGCACAAAGATGTATGTACAAGAAAATGTATCACAGCAAAAGATTGGAAACAAACTAAATGTCCATCAACAGAAGACTTGTAAATTATGGTGAATCCATAAAATAAAATACTGTGCAGCCTTTGAAATCAACAAGGCAGCTCTATACGTACCAATATGGCACAATTTCCAAGATCATATGGTTAAGTGGGGAAAAAAAAGCCATGTGCAAAACGGTGTGTATAGTATGCTGAGTGTGTATGTATTTGCATAGAATCTCTCTGGAAAAAATACAATTAACCATTAACAACGGTTCCCTTGTGGAAGAAACGGGGGACTGGTAATGGGGTGGAGGAGACTTAATTTTCACTATACACCTGTTTTTGTCCTTAATTTCACAGTATATATATGTATTAACTACTTGAAAGGCAAAAATAAAATAAAACATTTTAAAAGCTGCTTTGGATGATAATTCAAAGGGAAAGTCAATAATTATGGAGAAAGAAAAGAAAAAAGAGACCTTGGAGAGAAGAGAGAGAAGGAAGGAACACAAGAAGGGCAGAAGGGGAGGCTGCCAGGGAGCTGGGCTCACTCCACGTGCCCACCCTCTTGCATGCCTCCCACTTGACAGTTCCTCTGTTCTGGGTTGGTCCGAAGCCCATTTCTTCCTGGGTCTTCCCATTTCTTCTATTCTCCTCTCTGTTTCCATTCATTCTCCTTCCAGTCGTCAATTCTCATTTTGATTTCTCTGGCTCCTTGTGTTCTGCCTGTCTCTAAGGATCCACTCTATAGCACCCTCCAGGAAGAGGACCAGAGCCAGTCCTCCTGTGCTGGTGCCAGTATGTGGCCGGGCTTGCCAGGTATGCGCTGTGTGCACCCTGGATGTACAAAGAGTGTGAAGAAGCCGCATTGCGGTTAACAGTCCCATCTGTCAGCTGCCCTCTACTGGAACTCAGTATTCAGCAGAGAGTTGTCTGTGTTTAGCTTCTTCTCTAAGCGCCGATACCACAATGATGAGCAATATATCTGCCCGTTGAACAGCACCGGCCAACATGCAGAAGAAACGCATTTGGGTGGGGTCCAGAAATCTGGAGACACCCACGAGTTTTAAGAGAAGGCAAAGGGTGAGTACTTTACCCGCCGTCTCTCAGATATGGACCCAGGGACACCCAGTACCAACAGAATGTCTGTGTTGAATGCCTCAGTAGAGGAACACTATACTCGGAGAAAATGGAGTTGAAGACACGAAGTGGGCACCTTTAACGTTTCAGCTTCATGTGTCTATTAGGTTTAATATTCCTTTCCATTTTCCCTTTTTATGAGCCGCAGTTTATTTTTATGTAGATTTACACACAGTTTTTACACATTACATGCAACGACATGAAAGCTGGTTCAACAGGAACCAAGAGCCTTGTCTCTGAGGTCATTGGAATTCAGGAACATCATTTTAGGAGGCTACTTGGAAGCAGAAATGCCCCCAGAGGTTTCCACTTTCTAGACAGAAAAATTCTACAGATGGGCCCCAACAAGGTAGGTGGATCCTCCACTGCTGAGAGGGAGAAAACTTTCAGTCATAGTAGAGATGCTAAACTGATAGGTTTCAAATGCTTCCAAGTGCCCCAAACCTTGAAAGATGGTATCCCAAACCTGGATCACCATCTGTTCCTGAAGGATCAGATGACCACCTGTGTCTCTGAGACACTGTCCAGTCAGGCCTCAGTTGAGATGAGCCCGATGATTTTAAGTGTAAGATGCCTGAAGCACACCATCAGCTTCAAGTTGGTTTCACATCCACTGAAATGGGTTGGTAAAAATGGCCCACTAGACACATGCCTGGGAGTGGGTTTTTCCTTTGCTCTTAGCAGATCCCGAGTGACCCAATAATTCCACTCCCTCATGCTTCAAATTCCACATCCACGAAAAGGGCATCAATGATGGTGACATTTCCAGGAAGCTGCATCCCGTGACCCCTGGCAAAGCTCTGAAGCTATGGTGGGGTCTAGATGGGGATTTCTCCAAAAGCGGCAAAATCCCTGAAATCCTCTTGCTTTCAGGGATTTTACTGGACTGAACGCGTCACAGTGGGTGGTATCTGTGGCATCACCACCCCACAAGTGGATTAGGAAGCAGGTGGGTCCTGGGCTGAGGAGTCCAGGGCTCTGGAGCGAGCCAGGTGTGAGTGGAGAAGATTCTGAGCTGGGCAGGGATGCAGGAGGTTAAGCCCGGCCAAAGAGGACCAGGACCAGATGCATCGGAGCATCACATGGTCCCCAAGCCCCTCATGTTCCTCTCCGAACTCACTCCCCGTGGTGACCTGGTAGCAGGAAGTCAGCAGCCAGCAGGACTTTGATGGGACGAGGCACACCACCCTGTCCCACCCTCCATAGCTGCTCACTGCCTGCAGCCGGTGCAGACTGCGATGGAGTCCTGCAGCCCAGGCGCCATTCCTGTTTTCCCTCTTTTATTAAAGCAAAACTCTTGCTATTTGTATAAATTTTTTCAAAGATACATCATTAATAGTGAAGCCAAAATTCTATTTAACATTGTCTACTACTTTAAATTCCATCAAACATTCTCCAGAATATTTTTATAAGCCACTGACATGCAGCATTTTAAAAGCATGTGCATTTCTTCTATTGAAGCCCATACAAGGACTGGTTGATTTTCACTTGGTATTCATCTGAAATGCTATAGTTCAAAAGATTAGGAGGATTCCTGCACCAAACCAGTGAGTTTTCCAGACTTTATTCACTTTGAAACAGACACGTCATTTTTGTTATATTTGGAGGTTACTGAAAAAGTTAGAAGCAAAACAATAAACAGTTTATTTTGTTTTAGAGGGATGCCTTGTTGGATTTCTGGCTATGAAAATCCTTCTCCATTTTTCTTACAGAGACCCTCCGAGAGAAGGTGAACACTCTAAGCCCTGCCACACTGTGTTAGAGAGAGTCCAGGAGAGGAGGGGGATGCAGAGGTTGGGCCCCCAGAAGGCTTGTTAAGTCCAGGCTTCTGCTCCATGGGCCACTCACCATACCACCTTCCTGTTCTGCCCATCTCTGAGATCCTTCCTGCTCTAAAATGCGAAGTTAATGCTGAAACAGTGAAAGAAGAGCAGAAAAACAAAAATAGAGGGCAATGAAGAGTGAGGAAAGCTTAAGCCAAGCCTCGGGCCAAAGGCAGGAAATCGGTTTCTGTTGCTTTCCTCCTGTTTTACATCGGTATGAATTAAGAGAGACTATTTTACTTTTGCCTCCAGGTCCCTTCTTCCACCTTACGTGTAATTACCTGCAATCATCTTAAATGTATAAACAGACACATTTAAAAATACCCCCGCCTCATTAGGCATTCCAGACTGGGTTTTGAGAGTCTAGAAATCCATGACCTCCTGAGGATATAAGGCGTGTCATGAAATGAGGAGGCAAAGGGCAGATGTGGTGGAGGAACAGCTGGAGCTTTAGGAAGCTGACCCTGAACTCAACAAGCAAGCGTGGGGGCTGCCAAGTAATGGCCCATGGGAGAACCAAAGGTGGGATCAAGAGACGCTGGGGAAGGAATTTTCTGGAAAGGAAGAACTGAGACAAATGACTCCATGGTAAGGCACTGGTCTCGTCAGCCAAGATGAGGCTGCCGTGAATAACACCGGGGACCGCTCATCTCATGTGGGGTCTCCCTGTTGACTATATTCTAGTATTGCACAAAAGTGGATTGGACAGAAGTACTGCACCCATCGACTTTTCAGAGTTTTGAAGATTTTTATTCCACATTTCAGAGATTTACAGGAAATCTCCAGGCAGTTACACTGAGGGGCCGAGCATGTCTCTCAGTTGGCTCAAAGCCAGGCATTGGGAGGGTAGCTTTAATTCCTAGGATATGGAGTCATACAATCAGGAAGCAGCCCTGACCCCGGTAAGGTCAGTGTCGTGGCCAACCACCCTGGGCTCAATTTAGAGACATAACTATGGCAACGACTGTGCCCAATCGGTTATTAGAGGAGATTTATTGACGGATGTGCTTGAATAGCAGAGCCATTAATTGCAATTACCAGACAAGACACTTTGTTCATCTCGGGGAACTGAATGCCAAAATGCCCTAACAACTTTAAAATCCCATTTGCTCTTGGGCTCTCTGCTGGCGTCACTGCACCTGCTCCAGCTTCCCAATCCTAAGAAGGAAGGGGGAAGAGGCTTAGCCTGACATGGCACCAGCTGGAGAAAATGGCTATGCTGGGTGTTGAGGCACGAGTTGGAGGACCCTCTGCAAGACCCTTCCTTCACAACAATGAGGGAGGCATGAGCAGTCCTGCTCCTCTCAACCCTATACCCCTTCCCCAGTTTCCACCGGCAGATGTTGAAATGCCTTCCACCTTCACTCTGCCAATCCATGCCTGCCATTTTCTTCAAAATTCTGTGTCCCTGCTTGGCCTTCCCATCCTGGCTTCCTATGCCTGGGTCTATTCACTTTGTCCCCACTCTTCAAGCCTGAAACAGCCTGGATATCATCCTTCTGGTCTTCCTCAGGGCAGCATGCCCCGAGAACCCCATTTCTCTAAAACAGGAACCTCCGCCTCTCCCTTGTGTCTTCTAATCCCTCATTCAGCTCTTGTCACTTCCTAGCACTGAAATTATGCTATGCATTGGGTTGCCCGTGTACCTGTTTATTTCTACCTCCCTCACTAGATTCTAAGGTTCACAAGAGCAGAGATTTGGTCTGTCCTTTCCACCACTGCATGCCTAGCGCCAAGTACAGGACCCAGCATATAGCCGCTACTCAAGAAATATTTGTTGAATGAGTGAATAAATGAATGAACTCAGTAAATTCTGCAGTTGTGCTTACAGGGAACTTCTCTGTCCAATTAGATCACTACTTCCCTGAGAGCAGGGATTCTCCCCCTACTCATAGCATCTTCTTCAGCTCCCAGCACACCTTAGACAGTTTTAAATCATGAGCAAATAAGCCGGGCTCGGTGGCTCAGCCTGTCATCCCGCGCCTTTGGGAGGCTGAGGTGAGTGGATTGCCTGAGCCCACGGGTTCGAGACCCACCTGGGCAGGCGAGACCTCATCTCTACAATAAATCAAAAAAAAATCAGCCAGGCATGGTAGCGCATGCCTGTAATTCCGGCTACTTGGAAGGCTGAGGCAGAAGGATCGCCGGAGCCCAGAAGGTCGAGCTGCGGTGGCTGGGAGCGGCCACTGCACTCCAGTCTGGGCGACAGAGTGAGACTCCAACTCAAAAAAAAAAAAAAAAGATCATGAGCAAATGAATAAGAGGGGTTGTGAGCCACAAACCCTGTCGTGCAGGGAAAAGCACACATCCCACCACTTTTTAAGGAATAATACTAGCTAACACTTAATGGTGCTTTCTACAGGGGCACTGTTTTAAGTACTCTCCAGTGAATTCATTCATGTGATAACACTGTGAGGTAGGGATGTGATTCTCTGCATGTTAAAGGTAAGGACTTGGGGTTACACAGCTTGTGAGTGATAGTCACAGAGCTAGGAAACAGACCCAGGAGGTCCAGACCCAGAATCTGTGCCCTTAACCTCTGTGTCATGCTATTTCTCCTGACTGAAAAGTAGAATACAAAAACAGTTAGAAAAATACTCTGAGAGAGAGGGCTTTGGACATCAACATCATGTTCCCCTGAGTCTAGTTTTTATTTTTCTTTCAAAGTAGATTGCAAATTATAAATCTCTGCTCCAGATTAAGATGCCACTTGATAATCTCTCCCTACAGATAAAACATCAAGACTATAGTTAACCTGAGGTTAGTGAGGCAAATGATTCTGAGAGAGAGTTGAATGCACTTCTACCCTAGAGCTGTGAGAATGCAATCCCCACTTCTCGGACTTTCTGCCAAGGGCTTACGTTACAAGAATTTCCAGCGAGCATAGATGAACTTCCCCATCAATGCAAAAAAGACGCTTTACTCTACACTCAACATGCAGGAGGACCTTGATCAATGGGAGTACTTGAGCAACTGGAATTTTCTCTACTCAACACTGATGCCCACTGATGTTAATTAAGTATTCTTTGAAATCAAAATTTCCTCAGTGGGTCCTTCAACCCACACAAATATAGCCCATGTTGTCTGCCATGCAGTTCTCTAGTTTACACAATTAAATGGAGCAATTTGACATTGGGTTGATGAACTTGAAGCACTACAAAAATCTTAGCCCCTGAAGAAAAACTCCATTAGAGTCATCATGCATTCATTTGCTATTATTATTTGCTTATGTATTAGCATCTACTAGCAGTAGCCATGCTGCTGACACAACATGGCAGATGACCTTACAGAATCCATAGTTTATGGAGGGGCATTGCCAGTGAGCCCATAACTACAGAGATAACCTACAGCTGTGGCAAGAACGTTAACAAAGGGCATAAGGCACTAAGTGATTCAACCTGGTCACAGACATCAGCGAAAGTATCCCTGAGAAAATGACTCTTGTTAAGTCCTGAAGGAAGGGTAAGAAGTCACCAAGTGAAGGGGAGTGGGGAGAGACAGAGAGGAGATGGAGCTTGGTACAGCTAGAAAACCAAAATGCAGATTGGTGAGGACAGCAGGTTTGCTGGGGTTAAGGCTGGGGCAGTAGCCAGGGACATCAGGCTGGACCTTGAAGCTGAATAAAGGTCTGGATCTTTATTAGAAACCCCTGGAGACATTGAGCCCCTTCAGAAAGGGAAAGATTCGAGGGTCATTTAGAAGTGAAACTGACAGCCTCCTGTGCACAATAAGCTCAGCACATTCTACTGGCTGAGGCAGAAAACTGGACAAACGCACTAAAGAGAGAAAAAGAAAGTTCAACAGCAAGAATTGAAATGAAAAGGACTTCTTGGCTCATCCTAAGATAAAGAAAAAATTTAAATGATCAGGTGTACATTTCCAGAGTGGAATAGTTATGCCATTTCACTACCCTCAACTTACTGTACAATTCTGCAAACAGCCCAGAAATGAAACTTAGAGCTTGATAACACCAACAGTCAACTCATATTCAACCATGGAGATGGGTCCTATTTCTGTGTGTGTGTGTGTGTGTGTGTGTGTGTGTTGGAGTCTCACTCTGTCGCCCAGACTGGAATGCAGTGGGAAGCTCATGGCCACTGCATCATCGACCTGCTGAGCTCAGGCAATCTTTCCGCCTCAGTCTGACAAGTAGTTGGGACCACAGGCATGCACCACCACACCCAGCTAATTTTTTTTTTATTTATTGTGGAGACGAGGTCTCACCAGGTTGCTCAGGCAACCCTCTTGCCTCGGCCTCCCAAAGTGCTGGAATTACAGGCTTGAGCCACCATGCCTGGCCAGAGATGGGTTCTATTTTGCATTGCTCTCACTAGAACATTAAAAACATATCTATAATGCAGCTATTAATCTTGTGCTGATACCAGCATTATTATGCATCAGAATAGCAGGGTACTAATTTTAATCTGCACAAAAATCACAGAATTTTCATGCTGAGATGAACCTTAACCATCAACTGAATATGTAGGCATTTTCCCAGGAGGTTCTTCGATGCTTTCATGGAAAAAAATTTTTTTTGTTAACATGTATGTTTGGTGCCTATAAATAAATGGTATGTTTTTCATGGGCTAAACCCATGAATATTACCTTTTGGGTCATCCTTATTCCCACCTAAACCCTAGTGTGAAAAACAAATGCAAAAAGATTATACCTAGGTGTTCAATCCACACTGTTAGTTGACTGACTTACAACAGACCAAAGGCTGCCTCTGAGCCTGATGGTCAAAGCCGTAAAATCATGAGCTCTCCGTTGAAAAGAGTCTGATTAAAACGTATGCATATATATATATATGCATGCATATATAGGGGAGAGAGATGAGGTGAACTGCTGAAGACTTGTTCCACTGTCTCTCAAAGAATAGGGAAAGCCAAAAGGAGCTAGAATCTGAGGTCCCAAGCCCTCTCTATGCAGGGAAGGTGGTTTTGCCATCCATGGGAAGAGTGGACTAGGATCAAACAGGAAAGCTGAGAAGAATGCCGCATCGCTGGTTAAAAGGTCAGGGGAAAATCAGTACATCAAGCAAACTGAGAGGTATTGCGATTTTAGAAGGAAAGTAATTTTCTCAAATGACAGCAGAAGCCACTTGCAAGCTTTTTCTGTTCTTTGATCCATCAGTGTTGCCCTGGCCACCAACCAAGTTCACACGGTCCAAGCACACATGCTGGAACACATCAACATGTTAGCACTCTTATTTTTCAAAATGTAGAGGATATATATCTAAGATTAAACCTGTAGAAACCAACCCCTAGATGTCATTGTTGCTGTTGAAATATCAAATCTTGAGTCTGAATTTTTAAATCTGAAGAGATAGCAGTGTTAATCTGAATAAGCCACTTAAATAATGCAAATTCAATTCACTTTCAATTTTTCAAAGCCAAGTCCAAAGTCTTCTGGACTTCTTAACCAAAATGTAACTAAATCTTAGGGTGTTAGCACGCATTCAGTTGCCAGCAAAATCCGCATTTAGGAAAAATAGGCTGAAAACCCACGTAGTCATATGCAGCATTACTAACGTGCTCACATCAAATTCCACGACATAAGCTGATTATAGAGTAGCGGATGGTTCTGCCCCGTCCTCCCTTTCCCTGTGTTGTCTGACTTCTGCGCTTGCCTCTGCCACTGGTGTCTGGAGCCCAGAGCAGTCGGCGCCTTGCGAACAGCAGCTTCCAATCCGGGGCGCACTCAAGAGCAGCGGTGCTCGGCGGCCCCCGCCTTTGCGTCCTATTTTCAACTAGCCCTCAAATGCCACAGATGCATCGTTCACAGTGCTGCTGAACTCCATCTCTTCCTCCCATTTCGTATCATTCTAGTCCGAATCTCCGCAGTAAGAATACCTTTTGTTTCTTGATCACTTTCCGTGAGTCAGTCACATCAGTGCTTCATAGACATTAAGTCTTTTACACTTTTCAACATCTCTATAAGATAGTGATCACTATCCCCATTTTACAGATGAAGTAACTGAGGCAGAGAGAGGTAAAGTAACTTACCCAGGTCATACAACTAGGGAGTACTAATAGGTTTTGAAGGACAGTGTGAGGCCCAGTCCACCCACTGGATTCTTAGGGTGTCTCTGAGGCCAACTCCCAAATCCCTGACCGGACGTCATCTTTATTCTCGCTCCCAAGCTCCCAGCCCTCAATCTGATCCCAAAAGGTGAGTAGCTCCTTCAATAAAGTCTATGCCCAGGAACATGTGTGCTAAATGAAATAACCTTTTTATTGAATCACTATTTACTGAATGTAGCTACATTCTAGGCTCTGGAAGAGGGAGAGGAGATATCCATGACCTGACAAGCTCCATGAACTCTTGCAGCTGATCTCCCATCAGGGCAGACAGATGTTGAAGCAGTGATTACACAAGTAATTGACAACAAAGCTAAGACCGCAAAGATGTGTCCACAGGTGGAGCCCCTAACATGGGCCCTCCACCAGGAAGGCCCACAGCAGACACTTTTCACCCATCCCAGCCTGGTCCAGCCCCAGCCCCAACAGGCCTTTCTGGTTGTAGCTCTTCCTGCTCCCCACTTCAAGCCCTCCAAGCCAGGCAGAGAGGTCTCCAGGATCCAGAAAGATGCCGTGCATCCATTTTCACCTCACACTTACAAGCACGTTGGTTCAAGTTTGTCCACATCCCCAAGGTCACCCGGTCTTGAACTTAACTCAGGTTTTTCCCTCCCGTTAGCGGATGATAGGTATGTCCCAGCATTTGGCCCAGAGGCATGAGTTGAATGAGGAGGCCCGATGCAAGAGGGTTGGATGACATGGGAGCCTGGCTGCTCACTCGGGAAACTTCATTCTACCCCACAGCCCCGCTCATGCCTGATTTTGGATGTGCCGCTTCCAGCTCACAGTAGGTTGCAGCTGGGCCCCCCTGCCTATGTCTTTGTCGAGTGTATGATGAGGCCAGAAGGGCATGAAAAATGGCAGTGTGGACTTTCTCTTGGTATTAGATACGTTTTCCCTTTCCTTTCTCACTCAAGTCTCTTTCTCCACGAAAGAAACATCCCAGAAGATCAAATACTCTACCAATGTTTCCTACACTCGCTTTTCCATAGCAGATGAGGAGCGGAGGCTGGGAACCTTAGAAGATAGACTACTTACTATCTATGGTTCTCCATTTGCTGATGTCTTAAAGAAGCAAAGAGGAGAACTCCCAGCCAGCTGATGATGATGCCAGCAGCTCCTCCTAGTCTATCACCTCAAGAGGAACTGTCAAAATAACAAATGACATATTTTTAAGTTGCAGGATTACCCCTCAGCTGGGCTCTCTTGGTTTGATTAGCAGTTACTTTTCCCTTTGGTGTCTCTCCTCATCTTCTCCTCCTCCTTTTCATTTTCTTCCTCTGCCCTACTCATCAATAAAGGCCACTGCTCTAAGGAAACTGCTTCTCTGGGAAGAAGTTAACAGTGTCCTATTACAATCACACTGTCTTGTTCAGAAGCAGGTGGT
>NW_007248528.1:0-1650 GCF_000164805.1 Carlito syrichta
GAATGAAACGTAATTGTACACCTAACCCTTAACTGTACCCCACAAAACCATAATAAAAAATACTGATTAATTATTAAAAAAAATAAAAAGTAAATACTTCATTATGTCTACAATGCTAACTTTCAAATAAATACATTATACTTTTATTTCACCTGCTTTTATATTTTAATTTTAAATTTGTGGGGTACAACTCAGGACTACATATACAAATGGTCATTGTACAGGTAAAGTTTAGGCCTCACTTTGGTCCCCACCTCACCTCTATGAGATCAGGTACCCTTATTGATGAAGTGTGCTCCCTCTCCCCTGGCAGTTTCCTACTACTGCCAATTCCTTTCTTATAGTATTATGGTAATTGTTCAGGGTCCTCTTATGAATGAGAACGTGTGGAACTCAGTTCTTTGCCTCTGTGATAGATCACTGAGTATTATAGTCTCTAAGTCCATCCAAGTTGCTGCAAAGTTCATAATTTTGTCCTTTTTTTGGTTGAGTAATATTCCATTGTGTATATGTATTTTTTTATCCAGTCCACTTTCAATGGGCAGCACAGTTGTTTCCATGTTTTTGCTATTTTTCTTTATCACTTCCTGAAACTTTCTCTTCTCTCAAATGTAATGTCTTTTATTTTCACCACATTTCTCCAATAGTCCGTATCTGTTAGAATTTTCCCCAGGGTAGTTAGATGGAGATACAATAAGAGGATAATAAAATGGTCAATTTAGTCCGTTTGACTGTGGATGTGGCATGATGAACAGGTGCAATGCTAAGCTACTATAGTCAGGGAGAGCTTCTAATAAAGCCACCCAGACAGAATCATAAAGCTCATGCTTCCAAATGATGAAGAAATTTTATTCTGCCTAGACTCAGACATCAATTCTTCCTGCATAAAGTACCAGAGCATAAATCCCGTTAATCTGAGTAGGCCGAGCTCCCAGCAGGCTCAGAAAGCAAGAATGGACCTGCCTCATGGCCTAAGATTTGACTCGACCTTCAAGCTAACAAGGTAACACGCCACTGTCTCATGAACACTCCAGAAGATACAAGACTTCAGGGCCAAAGATTAAAAAAAGTTATTACTCACAGCAACAGCAGTAGTCACAGTGTCAGCAGAATTGCATCAATTTCTCAAGTTCTTCATTTTAAAAGAGTTTGGAGGAACCAATTGTAGTGGCCGAAAGTTCAATCCGAGAGACCACCAAGAGCCAATTCCGATGAAAGCTCAAGAGGGTCTTTATTTGCAAGCTCGAGCCTAGACCTCTGTCGACAACTGATGCAGTAGAGTACACCCAGAGGCCCTGACTTCCTCAAGCAGACACCTTTTATGTTTTTACACAAAGGGAGGAGGAGTTTGGGGGGGACTTTCCAGTCTTGTTATCATTTAATTGGGTAGTAACCTCTGGTGGTCAGCTCAGTCGTGGAGGATTGGCTAGCTTGACTCGGGCTGACCTTGGCCCACTAGCTGGGGAAGTTGCAGAGACTTTTGGAAACTTTATGTGATTTTCCCCTGTCACCTGACTGGTTGTTGCTAAAGGGGAAAGTGGGTCAAGGGAAGGAGTTGAAGCTTGAACTGAGCTTTGCAGTTTTCCCATAACTGAACTTTAAACAGCTACAGGTTATGTTTTTAAAGCAGAAAACTAAAATGGCTGTGCT
>NW_007248528.1:1670-49944 GCF_000164805.1 Carlito syrichta
TCGCTGTGCTATTGTCCACAAGCCAATTACATATTTATTGGGTTATAGCATGCTCTTAACCTAAGTTTATGGTATACTCTATTACGGTTCTCTCTCAATGACACCCACACCCACAGTGGGTGACATTATAAAAGAGAAATCCCGAATTTGGGGTACTCACTGCTGTTAGAGTTAGCAGAAACAAGTCTGCTCTTTTTTGGAGGGGAGATGGTACCTCATTCTGCAAATTTTATCCCACTGCAAACAAAACCTGAGCACAGGTAAATAGAAGCCAGAGGCTTGTATTCTTGGGATTCACTGAATTCATGAATAAGCACAAAAATTACAATGATATGTGTCTCCCTGCAGGCACCATTCAAATAGAGAAGCCATTTTCAGAATAATAATCATTGGTGGCAGGCATTTTACAAAAATCAAAGTCATTTTAGAAATATAGCTAGAGAGCCGGGCTCAGTGGCTCAGCCTGTAATCCCGCGCCTTTGGGAGGCTGAGGTGAGTGGATTGCCTGAGCCCGCAGGTTTGAGACCCGCCTGGGCAGGCGAGACCTCATCTCTACAATAAATCAAAAAATTAGCCAGGCATGGTAGCACGCACCTGTAATTCCGGCTACTCGGAAGGCTGAGGCGGAAGGATCGTCGGAGCCCAGCAGGTCGAGGCTGCAGTGGCCGGGAGCGGCCACTGCACTCCAGTCTGGGCGACAGAGTGAGACTCCAACTCAAAAAAAAAAGAAAAAAGAAATATAGCTAGAGGTAAAGATTGTGCTTCTAATTTGAACTTGAAATAATTGCATGTTAAAAGAATTAGTAGGCTAACACCTATAATCCCAGTGCTTTGGAAGGTCAAGGGGGGAGGATCAGTGCTTGAGGCCAGAAGTTCAAGATCAGCATGGGAGACAGCGCTCACTCTGTCTCACCTCTACAAAAAAATAAAAATAAAAATTTAATCAGGTGTGGTGTAGTCCCAGCTACTTGGGAGGCTGAAGCTAGAGAATTGCTTGAACCCAGGAGACTGAGGATGCAGTGAGCTTTGATAGTATTACTGCCCTCTAACCTGGGCAACAAAGCCATACTCTGTCTCTAAAATAAATAAATATCAACATTCTCTGACATGCTTATGAAACTCTCTGAAACAAGGAAGTGACCACATCTGCCTTAGTTCAAATCCCAGCTATGTCATTTATGAACAGAAAGACCTTGATCTAGTGACTTGATAACTCCACGCATTAGTTCCTCATCTGTATTAAGGGAGTAATAACGGTAACAAATTATTAGGCCACTATGAGGATTAAACGACATGATTAATGTAGAAAGATCTATGGGGGCATTGGTTACCACCTATGCTGGGGCTATCATCCTGCTAATAGACTGAGTGGAAATCATGTAGAATGCACATCGAATAAAACCAGGACAATGAAAATAGATGGAAACGTATTGGAATTAGTACAAAGTTTTGTTAAGTATTTCACCAATACTTGGGAAAGTTGAATCAGCAGTCAGTGTAGGAATCTAGTGTTTGTTATATTTAGTGTGCCATATACAGGAGGTACCGAAAAATCTATACACATCTTAAGAGACTTTAAGAGATGTTTGCCATCATCAGAAGTCTCTGGATGCTGATGGTCACCACTTTGAGCACTTCTTATAATTGCAGACGTCAAACATGACTTGTAGTTATCTTTTGTATTCCGTATAGAGTATTGCAATTTTAATAATATTTTCCTTTCTTAAAATGTATATACATGTTTTTTGGCACCCTCTGTATAATTTTATGTAAATTTCACAATAGCACACGAAATCATTCTCATGTCATAATGTTCAATTATTTATCTGATTGAAAAACTCGGTTGTCACAATAAAATAAATGGAAGTCCGTTCATGGGCTGACATGCTGTCGTGTGATATTTCAACCACCCAGACTGGGTTTGATGGCCACTTTGGTGACTGAAACAGAAGATGAGACCTGTAGAGCCCATAGACGGCTGTCTTACCAAAACTGACTTACCTGGTGGTGTGTCCTAAAATGTCACAGCCACTGCTACACATCAAAGAACCGTCCTCAAGAGATTAAAAATCAACTCGCTCCGACTTCCACTTTTGGAGAGATGGGACAGAGGTGTTCTTCCTCACTCCTCCTGCCACATACAGTGAAAAGCCCTGGATATTCTAGAGGAGACAGACAAAAGAGCCTCTGAGAGGCAAGGGAGAAGTCACATCGCCTGGGGCGGTGGGGCCCAGGGAGCAACACTGCAGTGAGTTCCTGGGGGGCAGTTTTGGCTTGGGTCTTATTTTCTGTTTCTGTTTTTGTTTTCCTCACTTATCTTACACTTGGAGCTGGAGAAGCCGCAAGCCCAAAATGTCAACAGGAGTACATTAACAAAAAGACAAGCTCCAAGAAAAATGCCTGATATCTTTAACCAAAGACCCTGAAAGGAACTTCTTAGCAAAACTGAAAACTTTCATATGATAACTGCTCTACTCCAGCCAATAAATTGACTGTGGCCCCATTCCACCCACGCCAGAACAAGTGAGAAGTCTAAACCTCCACTTCCTCCAGGGTGAAAGGATACACCCCAGCTGCCCTACTAGGGTGGCGCTAGGGAAGCCAGAGGAGGGAGCCGGGATGTCACTCTCTGCAAAATGAGGCTGCCCCACTGCAGTGTCAGTGAAACCCTGTGGGGAGCTCCATCCCATCCAGTAGCAATGAAGAACCCCACTTCCTCCCTGGTATGTGGGTTTCACAAGCCCTCATGGAGGGCAAGGTTTTTCGCCTCACTCAGCAGTCATAAGATCACTCTCCAAGGTGTCACTGGAGGCCATGTGGGGCTCACTGATGAGGCAATTCTGCCCATCCTCCCCAGAGATACCAACAGGGGCCCACTGAGGAGCCAGGACTCCCATCACTTCCCAGCTGTAAAACGAAACCCTCTCTACCTTGGGAATTCGTGGAGAGCAAGGGACTGGATTTTTACCCTCCACTGACAGTAATGAGGCAACTCACCTCTTGTTTTCCCTTCAAAGGTATGTCAGAGGAAGACAGTTAAGACGGGTTTCAACAAGACCCAGGGTCTCAAAACATAATACCTAAAATGTCCTGGATTCAATTTTTTTTTAAATCACTCATCATAGCAAGAACGAGAAAAGTCTCAGCTGGAGTAAAAAAGACAATGAATAGATGCTAACACAAAGATGACAAAGATGTCAGAATTATCTAATAAATACTTTAAAGTAGTCACAATAAAAACACTTCAATGAGTTATTATGAACGTGCTTGAAACAACTGAAAAAATAGACAGCAAGTAAGTAGAAGATATATAGACCCAAATGGAAGTTGTAGAACCAAAAAACACAGTAACAGAAAACTTTAAAAGCTCAGTGTGTGAGCTTGATAGCAGAATGAAGGGAACAAAAAGATTTAGTGAACTGAAAACAAAAACAGTATAAGTTACCCAATATTAAGAATAGAGTGAAAACAGACTGGAAAAAAAAGTAAATAGAAAAGACATCAGGAGCTAAGGGATTCTAACAAAAGATCTAACATTCTTAGCACTGAAATCCTAGGAGAGGGGAAATAGAATGAAACCAAAAAAGTATTCACACGAATAATGGCTGAAATGTCCCAAATTTGGCAAAAGATGTAAACCTACATATTCAAGAATCTGAGAGAACTCACAACAGTAAAACCCTAAGACAGAGCAAATTTCTGAGGACTAAAGGTGAAGAAAAAATAATGAAAAAGCTTGAAAGAAATAATGCATTACCTATGTTGAAAAATACTCAATAACAACATAGTTCTTACTAGAAGTCATGAAGGCTATAAAGGAATAACATGCTTTTTAAATGTTGCAAGAGAACTGTCAACTGTGTACTCTACAACTAGTGAAAAGTATCCTTCAGGAATGAACAAGAAACCAACACGTTTCCAGATCAAGAAAAACTAATAGAATTTTCTGCCAGCAGACCTACTTTTAAGAAAAAGTATTGCTGGAGAAAATTCTCTCAAGATAAAAGAAATAATAAAAGGAGGAATCTGGGAACATCAGAAAGGAAAAAATGACAAAGGAGAAAAGTAAAATATGGGCAAATACATTTTCCTTCTCCCTTTGAGGGTTGAAAACTAAATTACGACTGAGAGTTGAAAAAAATTTATATTTTCTGATGGAGTTCTAAATATATGTAGAGGAAACATTTATGATAATTGTGCTATAAATAAAAGAAGGCAAAAGAATGTATAGAGAAGTAAGGTTTCTGTACTCAAAATGGTAAAATGTCAAGACCAGTAGGCTATGATAAACTATGTGTATATAATGCAATATCTAAAGCGGCTACTAAAATAGCTATACAAAGAGATACTTTAAAACACTACAGACAAATCAAAATGATATTCTAAAAAAATATGTGCAAGTGACCCACAGGAAAGCAGAAATAAAGAAACAAAGAAGCTAAGATCATAGGGAACAAACAGAAAACAAAAATAAAATACCAGCCTTAAATTCTAATGTATTAGTAATCATATTAAATATAAATTGTCTAAATACATCTATTCAATAACAGAGATTGGCAGAATGGATTTGGAAACATGACAAAACTATATTTTGCCTACAAAAAATTAAATTCAAATATAATGATTAGTAGACTAATAGTAAAAGAATGGGGGAAATATTTATTATGCAACTATTAATCAAAACAAATCAGGAGTGAATATATTAATATCAAATGAAGTAGACTACAGAGAAAGGAAAATTACAATAGGCAGAAACATTGCATAATGATAAAAGAGTCAATCCACTGAAACATAGCAATTCTGAATGCAAACTACAAAGTTGCAATATATGTGAAAAGTAAAAATAGATAGAACCAAAAGGAGAAACATAGGAGATATGTATATAGTTTATACCATGGGTCACAGAGACCCTCACACCAAAAACAAAAAAAACAAAAAAATTGACCTGATTTAAAATAAAAATACAACATGTCAAAATTAGTAAGACACCACTAAAACAGTGCTGAGAGGCAACTTTGTGAAATTAAGTGTTTATATGAGGAAAGAAAAACAAGCTTAAATAATCTCAATTTCTACTTCAAGAGTCTAGAAAAAGAAGAGTAAAGCAAACCCACAGCAAGCAGAAGGAGGAAAACAATAAAGATAAGAGCAGAAAACAATGAATTGAAAACAGAGAACAGCTCAAGATAAAATGCGAGGTGATCTGGTTCCCAGAGCTGAGACGGATTTAGTAGCTATAAATAGTACTGTCCAGTTACAATCTTCCTCCTGCTTTGAAATATGAAAGATAAAGACACAGAAGGAGGCCATGGGGTGCCTTTCTAAATAACGCTTCCATGAGAGTCAGGATCCTTAGTTCTCAGTAGCTTCAGGAGAAGTTTCCATCCACTACCTACAACAAAATGTGGCATGGAGTGTTATTTACTTTTTCCTTTAACGGACCTCTGAATTCCATGTGCACCCTCTCTCTGAGTATTCACTTGTAATATCACATTGTCCAAATTGTTCCTAAACTTGGAAAACAAAAGACAACATCATGCATGCCACAGGTAGGAAGACAAATTTTGTATGTCTGAGTGGATTGTGTTTATGTATCTCAATCGGAACACAGAATTTTCTAATTGTAATCTGATATCAGCTAAATGGATTAATTTAGACATGTCAACATGTAATACCACATAAAATTTTGTCACTTAAGTAAATATAAGCTTATTTGACATATTAGAAGCATGAACAAGTGATCATCTAAAATGAGGGATTGAAATCTACTTTTATTGCTAGATATTATAGTGGTTGATGTTGGAAGTTTTTAAGACATATATGATATACAAATATATCATAAATATACCAGGGTTTCCAAAAATGTATACATATTTTAAGAGATGTTATCTCTGTATTACTTTTAGTTTGCTGTAATCAGAAGTGTCTGGACACTGATGGTCACCACTTTGTGCACCTCTTGTAATTGTAGAAGTCAAATGTGACTTGTATTCACCTTTTGTTATCAGAATATATTGACTATTACAATTTAATACTTTTTTTCCTTTCTTAAAATGTGTATACATTTTATGACATCCTCTGTATAAGGAATATTGTTAAACAAAACATATAATACATGGCAAGAAGAACACAGACTTTGGAGAATCTGGGTTGAATCTCAGCTCTGGGCTAAGCTCACCTGCAGTATTTGGGAAGTTATATAAACTCTCTAAACCAGGCATTTCCCATCTGCTAAAAATAATAATAACATGCATTGTTCATGTTAATTCACTGCCCTAAATGAATTAACTCATTTTTCTCTTAATTATCCTCAAATGAGTAAGCCATTGACATTCTCCCCATTAAAAACAACAACAACTAAATAAACAAGACTTAAAGAAAATAGCTTGCATGTGGCCATAAGGGTGATTTGAGCAGACCCAGGATGTGAACTGAGGAGGGCAGATTCCCAGCCCATGTCGTGAGCCAAGTGTTCTACATGTGGTTTTATTTCTTGGGTCTGAGGGTAACACATCCATAAAAGTACTTGGCCCATAGAACTGCCTACAGTCAATAGTTTCATCCTTATTACTGTTGGTATTAACAGTATTAGTATTCATGTAATATCTCAAATGCCTTGTGAAATAAGCCAACACATATGATGCCAGTTCCTATAGCCCATATCTAGTCTAATATAAGCTGTCATCGTATGCAGGTGACTTGTCATTTACCTCCACATCAGCTGAACTCATCCACTGAATGCTCATCCTCATCCTTGTTTCCGTTTTCCCTTTCTCTCTGCCTCTTTTGTGATTCTTATCACACTCCAAGGAAGTCTAAACACCTGCCATAAAGAAGAAGAGACCATGGTCTACAAAGGTCTTATTCATGCACAACTGATTTTTTGACACCATCTGTCATATCATGTTTAGATCAAAGTACTGAGAAGTAAACTGTCTACACAACATTGTAGTCAGAGAGGTTCAAGTGTCGGAATCCTTAGCCTCAATGCATGGTGTCAAAAGGCCAACGTCAACAAGCTCGATCCAAAGTGAAGAGCAGAACAGCCCATGGAAACACCCCACGGCTGCCTATGTTGCTAAGTGTTTTCCGGAAATTGAAGCCCATATTAATTACATTATATAGTTATGGATGTCTATTAGTTAGCAAACCTAAGGCTATAATTCAAAGGTTGGAAACAGATATAACAAATAAAATCCAGTGCTATTCACAAGATTTTTTTTTATGTGAGTGGAGCTTAGATTTTTAACTTCTAAGCACCTTCTCTATCAGAAGTCAGTGATTTAAAAGATGTCTTGTGATTATAGGTTCTAGTATGATGACGTAATAAAAAGAATAAAATTCCTACACCATAAAGTTCTCTGGTGACATTTCTTGGCATGTATTATAGAGAGCCCTGTAAAGATCCAGGATAGAAATTAAGAATTCACACAGGACATTTGGCACAAAAAATAGAGTGTGCCCTTCATGTCAACATCCTAAGGTACAAGAAATTACCTAAATACAGCATGCAGCTATGCAGACAGAAACCAGTGTGTTCCAGTCACAAAACTAAGATGGGTCTACCTCCCATTCAGACTGTCTGTGAGTCAAAAATAATACACATGGAGTCAAAAAATCAGTTGTGCATGAATGATCTCGTCATGTGCATTATCCAGCTGGCCCATTTTGCCACATTTGATGAACTGGCCACATAGTTATGTCCTACGGTCTTTAAGACACCCCTACTCACTTGCATACACCCTACAACCTCCATCCTTGTTGCCGCGGTCTTAGACCTTCATGAGGATTCCTAGCACAGACCCTGTCTCCCATGCTGCCTCTGCTATGGCTACGCCATGATAGTCTATATAGACATATGATATACACTTTCATATGATACATGACTACATAATACTCCACGGTCACTTGAATTTTCTCAACTGCATCCTCATCCTTTGGTTCCTCGACCTTTCTAGGATAGACTCCATCTTCCTTCCATAATATGCCAATGTCCACATCATCTGCCCTCTACCAACTCTCCATGTTTATCTCTTCCTCACTTTCCCTCTCCCCTGCATGCCAAGGCTTCAGCCATCCAAAGCTGCTGAGTGATGACTCTTGATTTTTTACAAGCCATTCCTCTGCTTGTTCTGCCTGTCCCCACTGAACTGCCTGAGAATATCTAGTCCCCCTAAAGGTTCAGTTCATAGCATGAGCTCCCCGGGAGATCTGTGTGGCCCCCACCTGCTTCTAGGTGGGCTTGGACATGCTCAACCCCGAGTATCCACTGTGCCTTGTGCCTGCTTCTCTTGCAGCTTCTGTCAAGCCTTCCTTTATTTATTTTTGTGCTCATTAGTATATGAACAGGGTTGTAAACTACCTGATGATAGAACCATCTTGGTCATGTTCACTTATGGTGTATATAAAAGTTGCATAATTCCTATCTACTGAATGAGTTAATGATACAACAGGCATTAAGTCAAACATCCAACCTTACTTCCATGAGAATAAAAATCTTAGGTGTATTAAAAATCTGATGTATTTTAGAAGTTCATACTATGTAAAGGCTACATTCAGTCCCACATTCAGGCAGTTCAGATCAATTTTGAGTTTGTATTACATGAATACACAGCTCCAAAGATTTGAAGTGGGGGAGTCCTCATTCCCGGTGGGTGACTGCAATTAATAAGCATGGATTCTATCCTCCCACTGCTTGTGGAAAGCCACAGGCACACTAGAGTCTTCCTATCCACTATCTAGATGAGAAGATGATGCCATCTTAAACAGCGTGAGTCCTTGAAAAATAAGTGATGCACTATCCAAGTTTTGGACTCTTCACAATCATTCTACTCGACAAGGCTCTCACTAGTGAAACTCCCACTCCTTCTGGCTTGAGGGCTGATTAAGGAATGTTTCAGAGTTATTTCCACAATCTACTTGATTGACAGACTTGCAAACTAACAACATTTATGAGTTCTGTTTTGATTATATGGAATTTTAGAGAAAACAGGGATCCCTGGTGTTATGAACTGAATATTTGTATTCTCTTCCAAATTCATGTGTTGAAATACTAACCCCCAATGTGAGAATATTAGAAGGATGATGAAGTTATAAGGCTGGAACCCCTTGAATGGGATTAGTGCCCTTATAAAAAAGACCTCAGGGAGCTCTCTAGCTTTCTTATGGCCATGTAGGGACCAAATGAGAAGGTGATGGTCTGCAACCCAAAAAGAGCCCTCACCAGAGCCCAAGCATGCTGGCACCCTGGCCTCAGATTTCCAGCCTCCAGAACCATGAGTAATAAATGTATGCTGTATTACCCATTTAGTCTATGGCCTCTTGTGACAGCAGCCCAAGCTGGCTAAGACACCTGAGACTTGCAATGCATGAACAAAGAAAGAGCTCAAACCCTGTTACCTACTGACTCCCTGCAATAAATGCTTTCTTCACGAATTCTCATAGAACACATACTAGCTTCCAGGCCCCCACCAGCTACTGGGGAGAAACCTACCCTTAAGGACGCTATGCTCAGAGGGTGTGCTGAGTAGGGAGAATTGATCTCTTTGGAATGGCAGGAGGAGGTGAAGGCAGGAAAGGGAAGGCTGCTTGGTCTGCACTGGAGCTTTGGGGATGGGGAGGAACCATCAGAAGGACAAGGAGGGCCTGAGTGTCTGGAGAAAGGTACTCCAGGGATAAGGACAACAGAGTCTTGGGGAGCATGGTAGATTCAGGGACCAGGTTATGAACATAGGCAGGCAGAGATGCTGTGCGTCCCACACTGAAAGAGCACTTAAGGTGGCCAACCAAGAGGTGACAATGCCCCTCACAGGCTGCCCCACTTTAGCCATTGTCTCCCCTCATCCAGAAGGTCTTGCCAAGGTGCTACTACCAGACCGTGAAATAGAAAATGAGGCAGCAGAGGCAGAACTTCCAAACCTGCGGCATACATGTACAGGACCCAAGAGAGCATTTGAGACACTGTAGGTGAATGTTTAAAGTCGCCATTATTATTTGAGTCAATGGCTATGTGTAAAGGGGGTGATGGGATGGATAGATAGATAGTTTAGATTGATAGCTCGTAGATAATAGGTAGACAGATAGATGATAGATAAATAATAGATATTGGATAGATAATAAATAAGTAGATAGACACTAGGCAGATAGAGATGATGACAGAGAGAGAGAGGGAGAATTGTTAATAGGTGTTAGCTCAGGCAATGCCATCTTAGAGACCCCTGTTATTTTGCTAGCTACCCTGCGATGGAAAACCCAAACTGTGAAAACATCCTGCCATATGTAAAGTTGCAGAGCATCCTGTCTAACACCTAGACTAACAACAAGGCCAGGTGCTAACTTACTTAACCACAAGCCTGAGTTACCTCCTGGCAATGCCGACTGCAA
The DNA here is from genome assembly GCF_000164805.1 of Carlito syrichta. Classification (NCBI taxonomy): domain Eukaryota; kingdom Metazoa; phylum Chordata; class Mammalia; order Primates; family Tarsiidae; genus Carlito; species Carlito syrichta. The sequence continues at coordinate 12,054 of NW_007248528.1, forward strand.
CATTTCCCCCCTCCAGCCCTATAACTGCCCTAACCTGTAAGTGGTAATGGGTTTCAGTTTTCTGGAGTCCCCTCTGCAGGTTCTCCTCCTTGGAATGAACCTGTGTTGCTGTTAAGCTGTCCATTTCTCGTCTCTCTTTTCCTATCTGCTCATTCTCCTGACCTCACAATAGATGGATGGTTGGATGGATGGATGGATGGATGGATGGATGGATGGATGGATGGATGGATGGATAGACAGACAGATAGATGATGGATAGATAAATAGATAATTGATAGGTAGGTAGATGGCAGGCAGATGGATGGATGGATAGATAATTGATAGATAGATAGTAGATAGATAGATAGATAGATAGATAGATAGATAGATAGATAATAGATAGGTAGGTAGATGGCAGGCAGATGGATGGATGGATAGATAATTGATAGATAGATAGATAGTAGATAGATAGATAGATAGATAGATGATAACAGATGAGGGGTAGATAGATAATTGGTAGGTAGGTAAATGATAGGCAGATAGATAATGGATGGATTGATAGATAATTGATAGGTTAAGTAGATGATAGGCAGATAGGTAGATGATGGATGGATGGATGGATGGATAGACAGATAGATAGATGATGGATGGATAAATAGATAATTGGTAGGTAGGTAGATAGGCAGATGGATGGATGGATAGATAGATAATTGATAGGTCGATGATAGGCAGATAGAAAATTGATAGGTAGGTAGATGATAGGCAGTAGGTAGGTAGGTAGATAGATAATAGATGAATAGATAATGTGTATGTATTCACTGTTTCCTGAGTCTATTTTTCAAATGATAGAATCCAAAACACTGCATAATAAAACTCATACGTGAATTCTCCTTTTAAGTGCATCCCACCTTCTGTCAGGTGAAGCTACTTTCTCTTCCAGAAACACTGAAAACCTGAACAATCACCATTTCACTTTCTGAAATGTAACACTGAAAACCTGTACAATCACCATTTCACTTTCTGAAATGTAACACATTTCTTGTATTCAGAAATGAAAGCAGCACAGCCTGCCTGGGTACCATGATTCAAGCTCAGTGTTTATTAAAACCCTAGGAGATCAAGGCTAAGTAACCTGCCAACACGGGTTATGTAAAACTTATCCAAATGCTGAAACGGAGGACCTTGGCAGTCAAGCCAACTCCCAGGGCAGTCCCAATAAGCCTTAAGAAACAGCAGGCAAGGGCAGCAGGAGACAGTTCCAGGGCCTGGGAGCGGGGAGCAGCATTGAGGCACAGGACAAAACGACCACAACTTTAAAGACTGAGCCAGATCGGATTTGCGATCGGGAACCTGATGCTAGAACCCTGCCACTGCTCATTCTTCCAAGTAGATAGGGCTCCAGTGAGTTGAGTCTTATAGGCAGAAAAGAGCCAAGGAAAACAGTCACAGAGAACAGAAGGCAGCTGCTCCTTTCAAAGTCACTGTCTTTATGGGATCAAAGTGGAGGGGCCGTGATTACACTGGTTCAGGGTGACTGCAATCTTTTTTTTTTTTTTTGGAAACAGGCTCATTTCAATGTTCAGTGTGATGATGAGACGCTTAGCACCCGTGACTCCATTCTGCTTTGAGCTGGTCTGCTGTGGCTGTCCACAAACTTTGTTCAAACCAAGTAAAATGAAAATCAGATGTGGAATTAACTTAAAGGCTCATCAACCGATCAACTGTTCAGTGGATGATGAAAATGTGGTGTATATATATATACTATTCAGTCATACTATTCAGGAATACTATTCAGTCATAAAGAAGAATGAATGATGACCTTTGTAGCAAATTGGACAGAACTGGAGACCATTCTCCGAAGGGAAGAAACGCAGGAACAAAAACCAAATGCGGGGTGGGGGGAGCACACTTCATCAATAAGGGCACCTGATCTCAAACCAGGTGACATGGGGACCAAATTGAGAACCAACTTTTACCTGTACAATGACCATTTATATCCTTAACCCTGAATTGTACTCCACATTTTTAAAATAAAAATTGTAAAAAAAAACAAACGCCCCATGTTCTCACTTTTTAAATTATTTTTTTATTTGTATTTTTTGAGTTGGAGTCTCACTCTGTCACCCAGACTGGAGTGCAGTGGCCGCTCCCGGCCACCGCAGCCTCAACCTGCTGGGCTCCGGCGATCCTTCCGCCTCAGCCTTCCGAGTAGCCGGAATTACAGGCATGCGCTACCACGCCTGGCTGATTTTTTGATTTATTGTAGAGATGAGGTCTCGCTGCCCAGGCAGGTCTCAGAACCCGCGGGCTCAGGCCATCCACACACCTCAGCCTCCCAAAGGCGCAGGATTACAGGCTGAGCCACTGAGCCTGGCTCTTTTAAGCAGGATCTAAGCTAAAGGGTCTGCAAAGGTATGTAGACTGACATAAAAGACAGGGGAGACTCAGAGGTGGGAGAGAGATAGAAGAGCCACCCATCGGATACGGTGTGCCCTAGTGGGAGTGACGGGTACACTTAGAGTCAGACTTCTTCACCGCCGCACAATGCATCCATGTAACCAAAACCACTTGTGCCCCTGCAGCTATTGAAATAAAAAAAGAAAAGACATCAAGAATGTGATCATTTGTATTTTAAAAAAATGAAAACCAGACTCTAACCTCTAATTAAAATCTCCACCAACTGGTGTCATCGACTCTGCAAAACCACCTCAAGGCAGAAAGAGGCTGACGTGAGGATGGCAAGACTGGGAGCGGGGGCCAAACTGGGCATGAGAAGTGGGGTAGAATGGGAACAAGGAGCCAGAAATAGGAAGTAATAGGGAGGGGTCTCCCCTGGGTGACTTCTCTCAGCTGGGCCCTCTGGGCCCCTCCCCCAATCCCTTCTGCTGATGGAGAGCTGACGGGGAATTAAAACAGGCAAGGAGGGAAGGAGCCTCGATGAAGTAGCACCTAGTTCAGAGAGATCAAGTCCAGGAGACTCTGGAGAGCTGGGAAACCCAACCAGCCACCCTCAACCTTCTCTTTAAAGCTGTACACAACTTCAGCAGCAGAAACAGACCCTCAGGGGAAAACACTGTGAGCACTGGAGGTGCTAGAATAAGACAGAGCAGCCCAACTGAGCAATCTGTTCCTGCCTGGGGTCCCCAGTAGGCTATTGCTAGCCCTTTTGTTCAGTGAGGCTTGGGAGCTAGCGAGGAAGAGTGGAAAGGCGGGAACCCAGAACTTCCGAGGACCCAAGGCCTCCAGTTCCCAATTCACACATCCATTAGGAAACCACTGGAATCGCAGCTCTGCTCTCCTAAGTCCATTTCCCCCACTCTTAAAAGTTTCTGAAACGCCAACACCAGCCCCCTAAGAGACCATCAAGCAGCCATGACTTATATAAATGAGGGCATTGTGTGTTCAAAAGGAGATTGGTATGTTTGATCTAAGCTGTTATTGATTTACCTTTTGACATGATAACATCCATTAAGTCAGATAAGTAAATGTTGATGTGTTCCCTTTCCATGGTCAACGGGAGGACCGCAGGGCTGCCCATCACACTGGGTGTAACTTCGACCCATTATCAACCGGCTGGGACAAAACCCATTTTCCTCCCGCACCATTACCTGGGATGACTTATGACTCCTGATGCACAAAACCACCCCTGGTTTCATTGACTTTTGTGTGTGTGGATTTGCGCTGCAGTTCAAAGCACTGAAAGCAATCAAGAGAGGAAGCAACTCAGTGAGTTTCTCAAGATGCCCAAGCTTGACTCTAACATCTAATTAAAATCTACACCGACCCACGGTGCGGTTTCTTTCAAGTCAGTCCTCATTTATTTAAAGCTCTGGACCTGCAGGCCCACAATAATTTGTAAAACCAGTAACTTTTTATAACAACCTCATACTCAAAGTAACTTAATTGTGACTGAATAGTGTTGATGATTGAGTCAGTTGAGTTTCCAGCTAGTCATTTTTTTTTAAATCAAGCTGAGATGTTTTAACGAGTCACTGCCATTTTCCATTAATTACACAAGTACTCGTGGCTGGGTTAAATTAGGGCAGCCATTTCTTGACACGGCCACAAGGGAGTAACTGTGAAGTCATCAGGTAGGGGGCACTCAGGGCTATCTGGTCTAGCATCCAACTACAGAGTCTAGAAGGAGAATAGTGATGATAGGTCATGCCAGTGGAAACTTACTCTAAGTCTTTTGTAGAACCTTGCACAAATGTGAGCCACCTTCATTTGTCAATAACACTATTTATTGTAAAGATGGAAAGCTATTAATTCATCTCTTCTGGATAGCCTTCTATCCGCATCTGTGATGAGTTCTCCACTGGACTCCCACATTCTGGAACTTTCTCCTTTTACATTATACTTACTTTCGTTGCATTGATGTGGTCTATTAGTTGTCAGTTCCTTTAGGAAGATGTCCACTCCTGAAGATAAGGGACCTTGGATTTCTCATCTCTGTACCTCTAGCACCTAAGGAAGAGCCTGTTATCAATATTTGCTGGAAAGAAATGGGAACTAGAATGAAACACCGGCTTCTGATGGCATGGGACCTAAATAGAAAGGTCTCTCCAGTGGAAAACAATAAAAACACACTACCCCTCTGAGTTCCAACTCCACTGAGATACTCACAGATCATAAATTAATCTGGTCACATAGAGCAAGTCGATGTTACCCGGCTTTCCCACAGAGACCAGACTTGGCAAAAGGGAAAGGACTGAGAAGGGGAAGACTGAGGATAAATGCAGCAGAGCAAGGCACCTACTTGGCTCTCTTTGTTCCTCTCGGTATCGGCAAGTTGCAATTTGTAGTCTAGAAACATCCGTGCACCTCTTCTTAGACCCTGACTTTGTGAGATGAGCCAAGGAATGATTTCAAGCAGAAAACTGAACTTCAGGATTAGGGTTCTATATTCAGTTCTTTCACAAATCTGCGTGTGATTTCCGGAAAGTCATTTGATTTCTTAAGGGCTCAATGTCCTTAAGCATACAAGGAAGAGTGTGGATTATGTCATTCGACACACCCTTATAGGACACCTCCATAGTCCACGTCTTGTTGTGATACTAGGATGCAGCAGTGACCAAAACAAACAAAGCCTCTGCCCCTAGAGAGCTCACTTTCTGGGGAGAACACACAATATCAAGAAAGTATCTGAGGTTTTCAGAGGTAACGGGTGCTACACAGATACATAAAGAAGGGCACACTCGACCTTTAAACTAAACTTTGCCAGGTAAGCCATGAATCAAGTGTGTATGTGAAGTGAAAAACGATGTGCAGAATCACAAGAAGTTAGAACTGGAAAGCATCTTATTAATTATCTGATGTCAACTTAATTTTACAACTGAGGAGAGCTAGGTGGGTGAGTAGATGAAAGGAGAGATGGATGGATAGAGAGTGGATGAATGGATGGATGGATGGATGGATGCAGGGATGGAGGGATGGATGGATGGAGGGATGGAGGGATGAGGATGGACGGATATGAAGATGGAGAGATGAGTGGACGGAAGATGATGGATAGATGAAGAGCAGAATGGATGTATGAGTTAATGATGACTGAATGAGTGATGGATGACTGGACAGAAGGCAAGTAGATGGAGAGAGAGAAGGAGAGAGAGAGACAGATACATGAGTCAAAGTCATACTGTGTACACAGGTTTATTACCAATTTTCCCCACTCAATGGCACACGAGTGTTTTCTATCACTCTCAGGTGACCTGCAGTGGAGTTCTGAGCTGACCTGTGCCTGTGTGTTAGAGCTGGTCTTTGGTATTTTTTCTCAATTTCACAATCAATAGACCAATGACTTCACGTTGATGACTTGAAATCAGTCATGGTAGATCACTTACACCATGGAAATTTGTAAATACGACACGATTTTATTTTCTTATTTTATTTTATTTTTATTTTTATTTTTATTTTTTGGTCTTAAGGTCACTTCCAACTCCATACTGCTAGGATGAGGCATCATTTAATCCTATGAAGAAAGTTAGTATCCCCTCCAAGAATTACCATAATTGTGGTGATTGAAGGAGTAACCAGGAAACAAGAAGAAGGAAAAGAAGGAGAAGGGGGAGGAGGAGGAGAAAGATTCTTATCCCCAAAGCAGCTGACCAAGGCTGCTCCTTTTAGCCCTGGAGATTATAATGTGTGGGCATATCCACTCCAACACAAGTCTCCTTCCTCTCTAGATGGGTCTAGTAGTTGAGTGTAAGAACCCTTTTTTAGTTTTTCATAATTGCCTCCAGCTGTAGGAATCCCTTTTGCCTCTGATCTGTGGAAGCCAGCCTTTCGGTTAACCTCCCTGTTTATTTAAACTCCACACCCACAAACTGTTTTTCTTTCTTTTGTTTTATCTTCTGCTTCAGAGATGGGAAGGGAGGAGGGAGGAGGTAGCCCAGAGGCTGTGGGGGTAGCCCTGGGCACTCAGGGGACCCATTCTGGCAAGTGCTGGACTCACTTTGCTGGGGAGAAGGCCAGAGTTTCTCAGATCCAACTCAGAAGATTGCTGACCCAACTGTCCCCCAAGGAAAAAAAAATGAAGACCAGAAATGGAAAGTCATGGTCATGTTGGCACTCCGATGCTGTGTGACTTTAAGTATACCACCTTCCCCACTTTTAACCTTGGCTTTCCCTATGGGAATGAGGTGGTGGAATTAGACATCTCTCAGTTACACATGGCCCTGACTTTCTGTGATTCTCAAAAGGAGAAGTCAACTTTCCTAATTCAAGACTCTGCTTAGCCAGTGAGAGACAGTGACCGGCCCCAAGGCAGTCCTGCCAGCACTGCCAGAGAGCAATGGATTTATGCAAAAATGTTGCAATTACATGAAAACCATTGCTCTAGATACATGAGACCCTAAAAGAGAACCCAAACATAAGAGAAACAGAGAGGGCAGAACTGATGTACCAGGTGGATGTGTCTGTCTACTGCGCAGGGACAGCCGGTGTCCCTCTTCTGCCATGGACAGTGGATGTCTCTCTTCTGTCCATAGACAGCAGATGTCCCTTTCCTGCCCAGGGACAGCGGGTGCCCTTTGCTGCCCAGGGACGGCAGGTGTCCCTCTCCTGCCCAGGATGGTGGGTAACCTCTCCTGCCCAGAGATGATCTGTGTCCCTATCCCACCCAGGGGTGATGGGTCTCCCCCTCCTATCCAGGGATGGTGGTTGACCCTCTCCTGCCCAGGACAGCGGATGTCTGAATCTGCAGTCGTCATTCTGAGTCCATGCTCTTCATCTCACGTTCAAATACAAACGGCGCCGCATGCCTTCTCATCTCTCGGCAGGTGAAACAGGCATTAGACGACCTACAGTTTGCCGCCATCAGACGTCCTAAGAGACGCAAAAATAGGAGGGAAGGTTTGGAGCTTGACCATGTGAACAGAGATTAAAAGATGGAAGTCAGGTGGCTCGTCCAGCCAGATCCTGGGGCCATTCAGTTCAGGAAACATCATTCTCTGAACGCAATCAATAATGAATAATGAGTCGTTAAGGGGTGGCCTGACACGATCCATGTGACATTTACTTGGAAGGGAAATTTTGTTTTTAAAAGTCATAACTATTTTTCAATATGATACAAGTTTTACTTCTTAAAACATGTGTGTCATGTATAACACAGCCCAGAAGTCGGATATGGATGTCTTCTCAGACAAGGCTCTGCCTGGCTGCGTGTGTGCACTCTTGCACGCCTGCGCCCTTCCCTCCCATCATGAGGCAGGCTCATCACTAGTTCCCTCTCGCTAACGTGTTCCTGGAACTCGGGTGATACCAAGGGTACTACGTGTTCCTCACTGGATCCTTAAAACAACGCCAGGAGTCAGTTACTCACATCTCTCCATTTTGTACATGGGGAAACTGAGGCAAGAAGACATTAAGGAATGTACCAAGATCACAGAGCTCAGAGGGGAAGGCAGGCAGGCCTGCTCCAGAACACACTGCATGGACATGCTGCAGTGGGCCACACCACACACACTTGCTGGCACACACACTTGGGGCACACATTCACATGTGCACACACACATGCACACATTCACCAACGTATACACTCATACGCACACACTCACATGCACTCACACAAAGACACATATTCCCAGGCAAACACTTACAGACACACACACACACTCACACACGCACTCGTGGACCCACACACAGTCACAGACACTGACACGCACACACACACGTACTCACATACCTTCACATACTCACAGACACCCATCCTCACACACAAACACATATTCACAAATACTCATGCTCGCAGGCACACACACCACACATACGCACATACCCACATACACTCACACACACCCACTCACCGGCACACACACCACACATACATACATAAACTCACATACAGTCACTCACAAGCACACATACTCACAGGCACACACATGACATGCACACACACATACTCACATATATTTACACACACTCAAGGACATGCCCTCACAAACACACACTCACATGCACACACTCACACACACCTACTCACATACACATACTCTCACAGGCATATACACCACGTGAACATGCACACGTACACACACACACGTGGACACATGCACTTACATGCTCACACATACATATATACACTCACACACACTCATACACACCCACTCACAGACATACACACAACCACAATCGCAACTAATGCAACATTCACAAACAGATGTACACACTCACATGTGCACATTCACTCTTACACACCTTCACTCACATTCATAGATACACACTCACAGACACACATGCAAATGGTCACACACACTCATAGACACACACACTCATATACCCACACCCACACATGAACACACAGTCACAGTCACACTCTTGCATGCACGATCATTCATGCACACACATGCTAACACACACACTCAAACACATGTACACACTCAGACACCAACACAGACACACACTCATTCTTATACACATCCACATTAACAAGCACACACGCAGTCTCACACAGACTCACACTCACACATGTGTGCATACTCACACATATACACTCACACTTATACATACTCGCACTTACACATACTCACACTCAAGCATGCCAACTCACTCACATGCATTCAGTCATACACTCATACTGACACACACTCACTCATATGCCCACACTCTAGACACCTAACACTCACACACACACACACACACACTCATGCTATCTTACACACACACAAATACACACACTATACTCACACACATGCACACTCACACACATTCGCTCATGCATACACACATACACACACTCTCACATGCACACACACTCACAAATTCACCCACCCTCAAACATGCACTCACTTACACATACACCCACACACTCACACTCACGCACACTCTCACACTCACACACACATGGATTTGCTCTTTTCCCCAGCACCGTGGCGACAGCATCATTCACTCACCCAGTTATCTGTGCATCACTTGTCTCTGCTCCAGGAACATAAACCCTGTGATAACAGAGACCCCATGGCAGGGTTGTTCCCAAGCATGGGAATACACATGAGGGGCACCCACCTGCCAGAGGGCACCCGCTGTCCCTGAGCAGGAGAGGAACATCCACTGTCCTTGGGCAGGAGAGGGGTGCCCATCATCCCTGGGCAACAGAGAGACACCATCATCCGTGGACAACAGAAGGACACCCACATCCCTGGGCAGGAGAGGGACACCTGTCATCCCTGGGCAGCAGAGGGATATCATTATCTGTGGGCAGCAGAGGGACACCTGTCATCCCTGGGCGGGAGATGAACTGTCCCTGAGCAGTGGAGGAACACCTGTCATCCCTGGGCAGGAGATGAACACCTGCTGTCCCTGGGCAGGAGAGGGCATCCACTGTCCCTGGGCAGGAGAGGGACCCCCGCCGTCCTTGGGCGTGGGGGGACACCTGCCATCTCTTGGCAGGAGAGGGACATGTCGGCCCTGGGCTGTAGAGGGACACCCCTGTCCCTGGGCAGCTGCTGCGACGTGCAAGTCACCGACATCATGTCCTCACCTATAGACGGCGCCTCCTTGTGGGAGATGGGCTTTTCTACTTTTTAAAATCTTCCCGGGGAAAACCAAAGGCATAAAAAGGGTGATTCATCTGCACAGGCATCCCCACCCTGACAGGGCCCTCCTGAGGGCACGAGGCTCGTGAGCTTGGTTTGCAGCCGCGCAGAGTCAGGGGGCGGGGGGGTGGCACGTTGTACTTGGGTTCCTGAGTCGCACTGCACCATGTGTGCAGGCAATCCGCAAACAGAGAGGCACTTCCCAGCCATGTTGCCTGACTCCATATGGTGCTGAAATCAGCCGCGTTCTCAGTTTGTAGCTTGAGAAAAAGGGAGAGAAGGCGTTTACTTCCTGCTCTTGCATATATTTTCTAGAAAGGTCCAGGCTTTTTCAAAAGGTGGCCAACATTTAGATTAGAAATCTGCGCCTACTGTTTCAGGCGTTAATTCTCAGCTAGACAGCTGAGCCCCAGCCTGGGAGCCCCACAGACTTGTGTGTGAGCTCAGCTTCCTCCTCTGTGTTATGGGTGTGATGATACCAGACAGAGTTGTCGGGATGATCAACTTAAGCAAGACACTGCTTGTCACAAACATGGGACATAACAGGCCTTCGTAAGGGTTGTATGTTCTTCCAGCTGCGATAAATTGTGTCACTAGGGATACATCTTTCAATAAAAACTTTGCTGATGGATATACTTTTAGTATCTAAAACACACATTTTTAGGGTTTAGGAGATCTTCAAAATGTCCTGACTCTGATGAGAAGGCAAGAGTCCAGTGTTTGGACACACAAGTGTGTCCTTCTGTTTAGAGTGTCAGGTCACCTTCAGGCCTAGGGTGTGGGATTCCGGGGTGACTTCTCCTGGACGGGCTCTTGGCAGACACGGCTGAAGAGGTCCCCAGCTGCCTCCCTATTCTGGAGAATCCGGTTAGCCTCGGTAGCCTTGGCTTTGGTTCAGACTGTCTGAGGACCCAGAGAAAGTGCCTGCCCTGCACAGAGAGGCTGACTTCACACACGTGGCTCTGCTGCCGATGTTCAGGGTCAGCCCTCGAGGAGGACGGGTGATGCATGGCATGTGTCTTCCAGATCCCTCGGGCTGGGCCTGCATCATAGGGCAGCTCTCGGCCCCTCCCTTTGCCCAGGGTCCTTGCCCTGGGCTCCACATTTTCCTACCCCCATGCTCTCTCCGTTAAGCTGAAGTCATGAAGAAGGCTTTTCGGTAGATCGATTGACTCGAAGACACCAGTGGCGAATGGCCATTCAGGAGGAGCATCTGCCTGAGAAAGGAGAACTTTATCATCTGCAAAATCAGACAGTTCGTGACAGAGAACTGCCGAGAAATCGAGAACTGCTTGACAATCTGGCATGGATTGTTGTTGCAGGGAGACGTGTCGGAAGCGCTTGAGGCACCCCACCTGGGGGGCCCCCTGCTCCCTGGGTTCAAGTGCTGCACCTCCCCAGATGCCACTCTCAGCTGCCGCTGCAGATACACCCACGCAGGGACACAACACACATGCATGTAGGGGCCACCCAAGGGTGTGTCCACCTATTATACCAAGTGTGATGGTTTGCAACTTCACATCACCTTCTTGGGAGTCTGCTTCTGAAGCTAAATATCTCCTCTCCTTCCGCCCCCTGCCTCGATGCAGGGGCCCAGCTTCCTGGCTCTGGCTTTGTGCAGGAAAGCATCCCCCTACAGCCCATCTGCTCGGCTGGACTCCGCCCTAGGCGGCTGGGGGCATTGTCTGCCTCCGAACACCCCTTGCATTCTCTCAGGATCAAAGCGAGTGGCCTCTTGCTGAGAGCACCCTTGGATGCCTGGCCCTTCTGGCCCAACTTCCCTCCCTGCACCTCTCTTGGGCCCAGGAGGTACTCTTCTCTGTGGACTGTCAGAGTCCCCTCTACCCAAGGTGCCCGATAGCATCCGTGCGGAGGGACGCCAGGTTCCTGCACAGCTGGGCTGATGCAACTCACATGGCTGTGACAGCCTGCAAGCTGCTCACCTGCCGGCCGGCTGGGCCCCCCTATCTGGTCAGCCCTAACAAGGGCCTGCAAGTTCAGGGCATCATGGGAAAGGAAGCCCCAGCATGTGGGGAAGCTGTCACCCAGCTCAGGGAAGCAAAAATAAAAGCATCTGTTGTTGTTGGTTTTGAGTCTTTTTATGAGTTGAGGGGAAGGAGAGAAAGGGTTCAGTAATGTGATCCCTTCCAACCCCACCCTGCCTCGCTGCAATCAGGTATATCCATTACACCGAGAATTCCAAAGTTGCTTTTCTGAGACTCTCGGTCACAATACTGCCCATTGTTTATACTTTAATTAACTTCTGTTTTACTGATTTATTAAAAAAAGAAGATGAATTAGCCTTATGCTAGGAGTTGAGTTATTGCAATCTGAGACTCCTCATACCTTTCTTGCGAACTTCAAAGAACAGCGGAGGTTGTTTATGTGCAGGAAATCAAATTAGCAAAACTATTACAGTGGCTTAATGGCTTAGGGTGGTCAGGCTGATGAGAAACAGTAATTGGAAAGCCCCCTCCTCACCCCTAGCCCGAATCCCACTTTTTAAAAGCAATTCTCAGTCACCCATAGGTGTGTTGGCTTCCGATTGAGGGACTGCCCTTGTGGTTGCAGATGTATAATCTCACGCATGTCACACAGAAAGCTTCAAATGAGAAAAAAGGAAGGAAAAAAGAGGTAGAATTTGGGAAGGAGAACGAAAAAAAACATGTCATGAATGAAGACAGTAAGCTGAAAATAAGAAACACATTTGAATGTGTAATGAAAAATAAATTGCATAATTCAACAGAAACAAATGCTGGTCCATTCAGAAATAAAATACCACAGCCTGCGGAATACACACTGGAAGTCTGAGGAAGACTGGCTGACCACATTTTAGGTAACCGGGAGAGGAATAATTATACTCCACTGTCAGCACATCCTCTTTCCACAGTGGCCGTGCACATAGAGAAGAAAAGGAGTTGTTATTTTGGATGGTTAGACAGCTATGCAGAAACACAGAGCTGAAGACTTGGAAACATCCTGGTCAAAGTCACATCACTGATGAATAACCCTGCTCAAAAGTCTGCGTGAATAAGGATTTAATAGAAGGACATGTCCATCCAAACCATCATCATACCTGGTAAGGATTCCTAAATTATCTAAGAAAAGTAATCGAGTATTCCAAAGCCTCTAGTTCTTCGTGACCAGAAAATGACAGCATTAAGCCTGCTGGGAATGATGCATTCGCTGAAGTGGGTACAATATCTAGGCAGTAGAAAGTGCCAGACCCAACCTGCAGAGGCATCTAGACAGCCCTCCCAGCGCCCGGTGGCTCGCTGAGAAAGGAATAAACCAGAAGGGAAAATCAACTTTCTGAGTACCAAAACATAAATGACCACACTCTAATCTTTAGTTGTTAAAATGCACAGAGCCTCCGGAACAAACCCTTTCCTGTAACACTAAAATACCCACCGGGGTGTCTTGGGTTTCTATAAAGAGTGGCTACCACTCAAGCGTTCGTGGATGTGGCCAGAGAGCAGGATTCCAGACTCTCACACAGGCCTTCAAAAGGTTACCTGTGACCAGTCGGTCTGCAAGCGGAGGAGACCCAAAAAACTAGTAACTTATTTATAAAAAATTGGGTATTTACTCTTACATGTGTAAACTTCAGTCACCTTCAAAGTGCTCTCCATTTCATGCAATACATCTATTAAGATGCTTCTTCTGCTACTCAAAATAGTTTTTGATGCCTTTTAGTGCTTCTGCCAGTTTTTGTTTCAGCTCTTCCACATCCACATGGGCAAAACATTTCCCTTTGAGGATTGTTTTCATCCAGGAAAAAGACAAGTTGCTGGAGGCAAGATTGAGCGGGTGGGAAGGGTGGGGCCTGGGGGTCATGCCAGTTTTGGTCAAAAACTGTTGAACACTCAGAGTGGTGTGGGCAGGTGTGTTGACATAGTGGAAGAACCAGTCACTGTTTAACCTGTTTACCACAACACAGGATATTTCTTCCACAAATCACGATGCAACCTTCTCAAAACTTCCAGATAAAAACTTTGGTTGACTGTTTGATCCAGAGGAACACATATCAAGTGTACTTCAAGGGGCTGGACCTCCAAAAGAAAATTCTGCTTTTGGGGGTCCCATCATCATAATTTAGAATAGCTGTACATATGCCCAGGAGTCAGCTGAATTTGAAGCATTCTATACCATGGACTATAGAGAAATTTCATAAGCCATTTCTCTTCTGGACTACAGTTAAAAAGGACTGTCAGAGTGAAGGCATATATTTGACATCGATTCCTGGCTTCTCTCCACTTAGCTGTGTGACCTTATGTAAGATGATACAAGCCTCGGTATCTTCATCTGCAAATTGGGCATAAAAAATAGCAAATCTTCTTTCTTCTCAGGGCTGTTGTGAAGACCCAGTGAAGGACGTTGTCAACTGAAACATTGCATGCCTGCCAGGGTTTTGTGTTTATTGGGAAATGGGGTTTGAAAAGACATTCTTGAATTGTTCTGTATTGAAAGTTGAATTTTTAAAGCTTAATGACATAAGTAATGAAAAAATACATATATTTTTTGAATCAGGAACTCTTTTGGCAAGGCTAAATATTTGCGGAACTATCTTATAGTGATTTTAAAGACCACATCGTCTGATGTCGACATTTAACAATGACAAGCAGGCATCAAAAGTGTGTTATGGGAAGTGACAGCTTGTATCAAGGAGTTCTGTTGGGTCACTGCTGGAACGTAAGTAAGGTCACGCTTTTCCAAATACTTTTAGAAGAAGCAAATTTAGAGACTAGGATAGCATTTTGTAATTGGCCAGTTAGTTCTGAATAAAACAGTTAAAACTCATTCAAAATAAAAAGTGGCAAGTATGTCTTTTATTTATTTTTTATTCACTTATTTTTTTTGTTTTTTTTAATTGAATGTCTTTAAAGTAAAGTATTAGTTCTAGATGGCATGCACTTAGTAAAATAGATAACTACTTTCAAAATTTAGTATGCAGGTTACGACCAATCCCAGAGAAGAGTTGAACTAACTGCATGCTTTAACAAATAATAAAATTGAGTGGGTTCCTGTTGTTAAACTGTATGAAAGTGTTTTTCAGTGCAATAGCACCTTATTAAAAAACAAGAAGTGGTGTCATCTCCATTTTCCGTATGGAAAGCAGAGGTCTGGCAAGTTGAGAAACTTGCCCTGAGCCACAGGGTTAGGAGGCTTTGAGTTCAGAGTTGCTTGATTTTTTTAAAAATGTATTTCATCTTTTCAGGCATCAGTTTTTAAATGGGAGGAAATTAGACCATTTGATACATTTAGACATGATTATATATCTCAGATTTTCCCACACAGTTCAACAAGAGATCATTTTGAAAAATAGAGTGGGAAAAAGTATTTGCCAACTCCAGGTCTGACAAAGGCTTAACATTTTGAATCTACAAGGAACTCAAACGTGCTGAAAGGAAAAAACAAACAACCCCATTATAAAATGGGCAAAAGATATGAACAGACACTTCACAAAGGAAGACATCCGAGCAGCCAACAGACACATGAAGAGATGCTCAACCTCACTAATCATCAGGGAGATGCAAATCAAAACCACACTGAGATACCACCTAACTCCAGTCAGATTGGCAATTATCAATAACTCAAAAAATAACAGCTGCTGGAGAGGGTGTGGCGAAAAGGAAACACTTCTACACTGTTGGTGGGAGTGTAAACTAGTGCAACCTCTGTGGAAAGCAGTGTGGCGATTCCTGAAAGTTCTAAACATCAACCTCCCATATGACCCTGCAATCCCCCTACTGGGAATATACCCTGAAGATCTCAAATCGCTCTACAGAAAAGATACCTGCACACAAATGTTTATCACAGCATTGTTCACAATAGCAAGAACCTGGAACCAACCATGCTGTCCATCAAAAGAGGACTGGATTAAAAAAATGTGGTACGTATACACGATGGAATACTATGCAGCCATAAAAAAGAACAAAATTATGAATTTCGCAGCAACCTGGATGGAACTAGAGTCTATAATGCTGAGTGACCTCTCACAGAAACAAAGATCTGAGTATCACATGTTCTCACTCTTATAGTGCACCTTGATCATCCATCGCACTACCATAAGAAAATGACTGACAGTGGTGGGAAACTATGGAGGGGGAGGGGGATGGGACTAATGGTAGTAAACATCTGTCTGGGGACAGGGAGACACCTGTTATCAACAAGAGGGCCTGAATGAAGCATATTTGTATACCTAACCCTTAACTGTACCCCACAATATCATAATAAAAAATATTGATTTATAAAAAAAAAAATCTCAATTCAGGATGAAACTGTCATATGTAAAACATCCAGAGAAAGTTGGGTCTAGTTCCCATTACAGGTACTTAAAACAAACGTATATCCCTCCATTAAAAACAAAATGAGAGATTCACCCATGTGACTTTAAAATCCCAGAGGATTTAGGTCTGCAGGGAACAATCTCTAGTCAAGAGGAAGCCAGTAGAAAGATTTTTAGCTGGGAGCCAAATGGTGTGGACCAGTAACCATCCGAGGACAGCCACGGGCACAGCCTGACCTGAGTGCAGCAACCAAGTAAACCAGAAGAGGCACACCTTCTGAAGCAAGGCTAAGCACCTGGGCCAAGAACAGGTAAGACTCAGAAGGTCGGCCATCTAGCAGAGCCAAGAGACCTTGGCAAGACAGTGCTTACGCAGTATAACCAGCTGCTACACTGAATAAAGTTTCAATAAGTTCTGCTACATTGAGTGAAGTGTGAACCACATGGATAGAGAATGGAGTCAGAAACAACAGCCAGGTAAGTGCTCATCATCTTGAAGGCTATTTGATGGTATTCCATGAGAGGTGTCCTGATATTAACGTTTGTGTCCAATGAGGGATCCCTTTTCAGGTAGCGACTCTTCTGATCCACAAGGAGATGGGAAGAGGGAAAGATATCATCATTCTCCTGCTTCTCAAAATGACCAAGACACAGAAAGCAAAGTGCCACAAGGTCAAGTCTGCTAACACCAGACACAGAGTACACAGTAAAGGCACGGGGAGATAAGACCCTCCTGCCAGGCCAGACATGATCAGTACCAGGTATACCAGCAAGTGTTAGAGGGAAGAGCCACATCCAAGGTACGTTGCCAATAAAGTTTTGAAATTCCACTGAATTTAGAGAGATCAAAGATCACCCATCGGAGTGATGGGGGCTTTAAAACAAGATAGTGGCAAGGTGTGGTGGTTCATGCCTATAATCCCAGTACTCTGGGAGGCCAAGATGGGAAGGTTGCTTGAGCCCAGGAGTTCGAGACCAGCATGGGCAACATAGTGAGACCTCGCCTTTACTAAAATAAAAATAAAAAATTAGGCTGGTATGGTGGTGCGTACCTGTATTTCCAAGTACCCAAGAGACTGAGGCAGGAGGATCATTTGAGCCCAAGAGGTTGAGGTTGCAGTGAGCCATGAGCATGCCACAGCACTCCAACCTGGGTGACACAGTGAGACTCCAACCCAAAAAATAAAAAGGAGAAAAGAAATTAACATCCTAGTAGGAGAAAAACCATTTGAGCAGAAATTAGGCCACCCAAAAAGTATTAGCCTTGACCACATCGGAAGGAAGTCTAATCCCTCAACCAGACCTGGCTAAGAGTTTTTTCAACTTGTTTGGTGAGGCTAAACCAATCAGTATAAATACTGATACCCTGCAATTATACCCAAGTTGCCAGTAGAGATATGCTATCCCTCAGTTAGTTACTCTGAGCTTAATCACACAGTACCTAGTTAAAAGAACCTATCCAGTTATGGTTTACTGATAGATATTTAAACCATCTCAATCAAGACCTCACAAAACCAGATCAACAACACCTGAGGCTATGTGGAAACTTGCTATACCTTACAACACTCAAGTCTCCTCTATTCTGTGAATCTCTTAATGCAAATGATGGATGGATGGATGGATGGAGAGAGGGAGGGAGAAGGACAGACACATGAATAGTCAAAATAATGAGTGAGGACGAGGGAGAGGAGGGGAGGGGAGATAAACACCATTGAAGGCCTGCACTTCAAGCCTTGACTTATCTTCCAGTTTTTATTTAGTCCATAAACATGTTTAACATGCCTATACTTGATTCTGTTTTCTTACTATTTCTCTCGAACGATAAGCTTCCAGGAGGCAAGGGCAGGTCTCTGTGAATTATTTCTATAAAGAAACTAGTGTAAAACCACATGGAGGTCATGCATTTTTTTTAAAATTGGGGGCTTGATGGAGGGTAACTGCAATACCACCTAAGCCACTGAGAGACAATTTGGCAGTAGATTTTATCACAAAGGACAGGGATGTAAATGCTCAGGTAAACTTTTAACGTGAAATTACTCCTAGAAGTTTATAGGAACAAGAAATATAAGTTGGTAAGAACAAGAGAAATAAATAATCCTAAAAAAAATTCAACCAGAAAATGGAGGCAAGAGCTTACCTCTGTATTCCCTGAAACAGCCCCTCTTGAAATGAGACCATATAAAATAAGAAATCCAGTACGACCAAAATAATAACAGATGTACTTTAAGTGTTCCCAGACCTGAACACCTTGGAGAGCTGAGGTCACATTCATTAAAACGGATGCCTCTCTTAAACAACGTTGACACCTCGTCTTGGCTTCAGCGGCGAGTGAAGGGGGTCTTTGAAGAAATCTATACCAGGCCAGCTAAGCTCTGTCATACATGGTTTTTCTGACCTTTTATTTTTGCATCACTGTTCCAATTTTGTCAAAACCATGGAGGTTTTCAAGTGATGGTTCATTGGAATGACATTTTGAAGCCAAGTAGGTCTGTGGGGGAGCCTATGCTTTGGAACAGCAACATTGGGGGTTTAAATAAGCCCCCCCACCTACCTGAGACATCTCCCGGGGGTGGGAGGTTCAGAACAAGTGCCTTTATTCCTAGGGAAAACCCACTGCTTTCCCCCCACAACCACACCACCGTTCACTTCATTAACATCAGAAGGTCAGTTCGACCTGTTATCACGTCCGAGATGGTGAGTGCTCCGGGCGCATTATTTACTGACTTTTGTGCACCTGAGGGCTCAGGCCATGTCTTGAAATCCACTTTAGAATGTTGCTGAAATGATTTCAATTCTGAGGGAGGCGTGAGGGGGACCTGCGGGAAATCAGAACCAGGGATGGAAAGCCGCACCTGGGCAGGGCAGTTCCAAGGAGGCCAGGGATTCCAGCCGCTGGGGAAGGACCGGACTCGGCCCAGAGAGCCACCTTCGTCTAGAGATTCCGTCTCAGGCTTCTTAGGAACATGCCTGCGACCTGTTTTCCTGTGATGCCACAGAGATGGAATCCCCCAGACCTGCGACGGCAGCCTTTCACAGTCAGCCTGTTCCTTAGGCAGACAGTGTGCACCTGCCTGAAGATTCAGCAGGGAATGGAATTTGTGTATTGTTTGTTTATTTCGTCATCTTATTTGCCTGTTTATTTTTCTCATGAAAAATCCCTGTCAGCAATAATTTCATCAAGAATAATGCCATCAAGCATTTAATTCAGCAAAGAGACTGTGTGCATTTTTTAATTTGTATGTTTCCATTTTTATCTTGGATTGGGGGGTACACATGCACGTTTGTTACATGGACATATTGTGTATTGGTGGGGATCGGGTCTCAGGGGGCTCACTCGAATTTTTATAATAGACTATTGGCAAGTGATCAATGGCCTTGTAAGTTGCCAGGCTCTTTAAAAGGGGACCCTGTTCTTCAGAAAGCCGAGCCTGTCGCCCGACAATGAGATTTGCTTGCACAGGTATGTGTGTATGTAAAGCACCATGCACAGCAAGGGAGCTTTCTAGCAGTTGTCTGGTGTGTGTGTGTGTGTGTGTGTGTGTGTGTGTGTGTGTGTGTGTGTGTGATGGCGGCAGATCCAGGAGACCTTTGGTAGACTCATCATCCTCCCCTAATGAGTACATTTCATGGAAAAGCCATGCCCCCAGAGGACCACCGTGCAGGCAGTCATGAGTGTCAGCACCAAAGCCTTCAGACTGCACCACCTTGCAACAGGATAGGCACAGGCTCTGATCCTGGAACTCACACAGAGGCGAGCTTTGTCTTCTACCGCCTCTGTGAGCTCCAACTGCAGGGTGGTCTGTGGTCCAGGGCATCGGTATCACCCAGGAACCGTGAGCATGGCGAGTTCAACGCGAGCCCAGGCCTGTGGAAACAGAGCCCACATGTGCAGGGTCATGATCATACAGATGCTGGTTTTCACCCACTGTTCCTGGCTGGTGACGCTCGCTACCATCTTCCATGTAATGTTGGGGCACGTTAGACCCCAAGGGTGGGACCAGGAAAGGGAGTCTCTCTCTCTGACCTTCTCTGTCCTGTTACCCACCTGAGGCAGGACTCTAATCTGATTACGCCTTCAAACACCCTCATTCCAGAGGGCTCCTGCCCTGCACCCTAGGGGAAGGGAGGCTGCACTGAGAGGTGAAGGAGAATCTGGACAGAGAGGCCTTGATGGGTCTCCCACTCAGTCTATTCATAGGAGGGCACACATTTTTGACTAATCAAAAGGTTGTCAGTCTTGCCTATGTGACGAATCCCCCACAAAACCCCAAAAGGACCGAGTTTGAGAACTTCTAGATAGCTGAACATGACGGCTGGGAGGAGGAGCTTTCCTGAAGGGTGGTGCACAGGGAGGGCTTGGAAGCTCTGCTCCCTCCCCCACATCCCACCCTACCCATCTTGTCATCTGCACATTTGCAATATCCTTTATAATAAATAAGTCAACGCATCTCCCTGAGCTCTGTGAGCCACTCTAGCAAATTAATCTAACCCAGAGAGGGGGTCTGGGAACCCTAACTTATAGCCAGTCAGAAGCTTCGGAGGCCTGGGCTGGCCACAGGTGTCCAGGGGTATCAAGCCTGCAGCCAGAGGTACTATCTCTAGGCAGACAGTGTCAGAATTGAATTGGAGGTGCCCAGCTGGGGTCCCCTGCAGAACGGGTTGCTCCTTGGTGGTGGGGAACAGCGCCCTCCCTGCACTGGGTCACAGAAGTCTTCTGTGTTGATGACTGCGGTGTGGCTGTGACCACAGAGGTACAGTGTGGTTTGAGTTCTTCCAAAACAACACGCTAGCAAGATCCTCGGGCGAGGCGTGTGGACATTGACATTTGAGATACGTGTCTCTCACAGAGATGCCGGGACTCAGAATGTGGGAGCCACCTGGCAACCCCTGGAGAGAGCCTGCCCAGTCCTCCCGGGAGCTGAGCCCCAGCCAGAAGTTACCAGAGTGCTTACACAGTGTCTCCAACCTCTCCTAGGCTAGTTCTAGTTTCTATAGCACAAATGCTCCCAGGGAGTTGGGGGCGGCATAATGTCCCAGAATCTGAGCAAGAGTACAGGTGGGTGAAGGGTGGCTCTCAGAAGGTTAGCGAGGGCTTCTGTCAGTGGAGCCCTGACGTCTGCCAACTCCCCGTGTCTCCGACTAACCTCTCACACAGGTAAGAAGTTGAAGAAAAGGGGAGGGACGAAGAGCCAATTGAAGCAAGCCTCCCATAAGTGTCCAAGGAGGCTCTCCGTCAAGGCCCAGGTCAAGAGAGTGCGATGGACCCGAACGCAGTTGACTGAGCCATCCACTTGTTCACAGGATCCCATGTCTCAGGGCTGCTATACCGGTGACATCTATGGGGTTGGCATCACCCACAGAAGCAGTGTCCCCAGAGCCACCCACTGCCACACGGAGTCTCCTTCCAGGCCAGGGCAGAGCGGCCCAGAGCCATGGGCTGTTTTCCCCAGCGAGGTCCAAGAGTCACCTGGGAGACTGGTTTTCAGAGAAAGCTGATTTGTCTGTTGGGGAGGCCCTTGGTGTCTATGGCTATCTGTTTAGAAGGTGACCCTTAAGGGGTTAACGTCACCCTCGATGTGACCCACAGAGCCTAGGCAGAAAGGATATTTCAAGCATATCTTTCCGTGGTTTTTTTTATCCATGCATTCCCCACCCCGGCCTAATCGTGGGCCTGCTTCTGTCTATTATTAAAGAGGTTGGTGTAACAAATGGAGATTTAAAGTCTCTCGTGAGAAGACTCCTCTTCCCCCCACCCCCAGATTCCCTTAAATAGCACCTGTCCAAGCCCCCTAGTCTGCCTGCCAGAATTTTTTTCTTCCCTGTTCCTTATTTCTTAGTTCAGGGAATTAACTTATTTCATGAGGCAAGAAAAATCCCTGGGACTCTCTGTCGTTATTAAGAATGAATTCTTTTGAATCCTTAATCCCAAGGCCCCAAATGCCCAGTGGCCACTGGCAAGAGATAACACTCGGGCATGTGCCTACCTAGATAAGAGCCTGTCCTGTGGCCTTTTTATTACGACACTGCGTTAGATGTGTCTTCTCCCTTCAGTGTTTGGATGGAATTTCATTTCATGTTAAGGGGATGTGTTCCCCAGAAAACTCAAGCTGAGCGGGAGACACTTTGAGACTTTATGGGGCGATTGCTGAATACAGCTCACATCCTCCATGCCCCCATGTCTACAGGCACAGAGAGTCCAGGGTGGCCTTGGAGAACACACAGCTTTCTCTAAAAGTCTCTTAGATACAGATGTAGGTTGCATGCACCACAGTCTTCACAATTAGATTTTCCCCCCAGTCTTTTTTTTTTAGAAGGCAGGATTTATTGAGAGAACAGAAAAGCTCCCACAGTGGAAGAGGACCCGAGGCAGTTGGCCTCCTCAAGTCTTAATAGACATATTTGCAATCATTTCCAAATGATACTGTGGAAATTGTTTATTTATCAGGTAACCCCTGCTGATTGATGCACCTATTTCTAACATCCTGAAATCATGTCTATGACAACATCTAACAGGGAAAGCTCCTATTTGGATGATGAAAACTCAAGATTCATTTTTATTCTATTAACCTTCTCCAAAATAAAGACTTCTTTTTTGTTGCTCCTGTATAAAATAAAGTGGTTTCTGCGATCATTCTTTTATGCAAGAAATTGGTACCACAAGAGCCAACGTTTAAACACCGCGCCTGAGCAGCTGTCGCCCGGCATAGAACGAGGATGTGTGACTTCAAGATGCTTGCCCCTCCCGCGTCCTGGGACGTGAGTGGCCCGGGCGGGGCTGGAGGCTGGGAGAAGCGTCTTCCAGAAGGTACTGCATACCAGTGTGGAAGCGTCTATATATATCCTCATTATAGCGGGTGGATTTTATTGCCGCATCTCCATGTGCAAATTAGTTTATTTTTAAATGCTGCACTATTATCACCATAAGGCAGTCGGCGTGGAGACACATCCCGGGATTAATTAAAAGGAACCAACTATTTAAGAAAGGAAAACAAATGTGTCTGAGCGGAGGGTGGGGAGGGGGCTCATTTGGAAGCCGACGGAAGAGTGACCCACGAGAGAAGGTCTCCTGGCTCCCCGCCCAGAAGGTCATCAGAGGGTGTGGGTCCACTGAGAAGGAGGGGGTGGCTGCTTGTGGCCCTGGGACTGTGAGACTCGAGGAAAGAATGGGATAAGAGCTTTCAAAGCACCCGCCAGCCTGAGCTAACAGTACGACCCTGCCTGGAAAACAACACAAACAGAGGAAACGCTGTAGAAGCGCACTCCAGTCTGAGTGACACAACAAAACGAAACAAAAACTTCATGAGCAAAGATAGGCCTTCAAGGAAGAAGGTTCCCTAGCGATCCCTCCAGATTGGAGAAGGTCATCCCAAGCCGGTGGACGCCCTGGGTTGGCAAAGGAAAAGGGTAGAAACCTGAGCTCCTGTACATCATGACAAGGACTCAATGACCCTGGGAGACCTGTCTTGGTCTGCCTGAGGTGAGGCTCCCGGACTTGGGAGAGAATCCTGTATGGTCTCACCAGGTGAACTGATGTACCGGCAAATGGCCCGAATGTCATCCAGTGTCCCCCTAGCCTCGGGGCTCAGAGCAGCAGGACGCCTGGGCCTGAGCATTCAGACTTAAGCCCAGCAGGCTTCGACTTCAGGGGTGGTCCTTGGGGTGTTGCCCACCCAAGAGGCCTGTGGGAGTCCTGAGTCCTGCCCCATCCCTCAGTGACACAGGAGTCCCTGAGCCTCAGCACCTGGTCTGGGGCGGCTGGCAGAGTTCTCCCTGGGCTCTGCCCAGATCGCAAAACAGCCCCAAGAGTCGATGCCCGCGTGGGGGGCCCTCACTAGGGCCAAGAGCAGGGCTGAGGCTCTGTGAGGATAGAAGCCGACATCCCTGACTAGGGGCTGCCAGCCTCACTGCACCAAGAACCCAGGGGACTCACCCTTTCACCCTTGATTCCTGCATTTTCGCTGCTGCTTCTCCCCCCAGGACAGCAGAAGAAGCAAGAGCTCAGAAATGAGCACCCCTCACGCTCTCTCTCCCCATGAAGAAGGGGGTGTCGGCTCTGTGGACTCACACACCACAGAGAGGGGACGGGGTGGCTTCAGTGGCCGTGTGACACCACGCTCCAGCCCGTACCCACCATCTCCACGCAGGCTGTCTGGGTCCTCTCTGCAACATTCCTCTTGTCTGCCATTCTCTAGTCGCTGCACTGTAAAGCCAACCCTGACCCCCTGCCCCAGAGATCACTGACTTAATTGGCCTCCTAGTTACTTACAGCCAGACCTGAGAACACTGCACTAACTTAACAGCTGGCAACAGAAGGTCTCAGAGATAGTAGCCCAACCTTGACTCCTCACTGTTGTCAGGGGATCCGGGTATATATTTTTATGGAGAAGCTGCCATAGAAGATGTGACATTCCCTCTCTCCACCATTTCTCTTTAAAGGGCAGCCCACTGTCATGAAGTACCTGGATCAGAATTACCAAGCGTAGTTTTGGTCATCTAACATTTCTCATACTCCTGGCCTCAAACAATCCTCCTGCCTCAGCCTCCCAAAATGCTAGGATTACAGGCATGAGCTACTGCACCCAAATATTTCTAAGCCCGTTTCACTATCAGAGAAATGGACTAAATCTTACCAAAAAGATTTACTCTGAGGGCAAAGTAACAAGGGGTTCATAAAAGCACTTGGTAGCCACTAGGTCAGCTGGGTGTTGGTCAGATGAGTGCACAAGGAAGATGTCAGACACTGGAAGGTTCATTCTCTGCACTTTCAATTTCATTGAGTTCACTCATGCCCCATGTGTGAGGTCAAGGTGAAGCAGGACTGATGGACTTCTGGTTCCTCACCAGGATGACAAGATGTGCCGGTTTCGTTCAAGTACCTAGAATGATGCCCGGGACATTGTCGACACTCAATACATATTTCTGAACAAATGAATTACTCTGATGAGACTGTTGCACATCTCAGGAGTCTCGCCAGAGCCCTGAGGAATCTGAGCACTGTCTTGGCATCACAGTGCAGAGGGCATCAGCGGGGGGATGCGTGTGTGACATTTACACACAGGCTGGCATCAGAAGGCCCTGGAGAGATGACCCAGAGGCACCCCTAGTGCCAGGCAGCGCTTGGAGACCACGGGAGACATCTGATGTCGTGATTTGTAGGGAGAGACGATCAAAGAGCTCTGCCTTTCCTTCCTTTACGCTTTGTGAAGCCAACTCAGGCAAAACTAGTTCAATTACTCTCATTATTATTATTTTTGAGTCAGAGTCTCACTCTGTCACCCAGGCTAGAGTGCAGTGGCACCCTCACAGCCACCACAGCCTTGACCTGATGATCCTTCCGCCTCAACCTTTCAAGTACCTGGAACCACAGGTGCTTGCCACCACACCCAGCTAACTTTTTTATTTATTGTAGAGTCAGGTCTTGCCAAGTTTCCCAGGATGGTCTCGAACCCCTGGGCTCAGGCAATCCTCTTGCCTCTGCCTCCCAAAGTGCTGGGATGACAGGCGCGAGTCACCACGCCCAGCCAGTTCAAATATTTTTAATGACACTCGTCACATTCACTAAATGCCATCAGCTCCATCTGCAGTTCTGCAGGGAAGTTGTTTCCAGCTCTGTCATCATTATCCTGGACAATTATTTGCTAAGGTGTGCCCCTGGCAATATGGGGCCTGGACTCTGGTGAAGTCTGATCAGGGATAGCAGCAGCAGGTCTCTGGTCCTTAGGAGGTCCGTGGCTTGTCCTCCATGCGCTGCAACAAGTCCCTCAGGGAGTCACGTCAGCAACCTCTCAGGTCGGTGGTCCGACTCCCCTCCGCCCTGTTTTCATTTTAGAGGCGGCCTGAGGCATGAGGTTTCTTGTTTGTTTTTAAGACTCTGGTCAAGGGGCCCTCCGCTTCTAAGGGGCAGAGCATCCGTAGACCCCAAGCCCCCTGGTGCCATGATCTATGTTCTGACTACCACACCCTCGCCGCCTTCTCCCAAAGGCACAGAGCTGCTGTCTCCCTTCCTCTGGACACTCCATGCCTGTCAAGGAAGATGCACCACATCCTGGAAAGACAAGCTGGCATGGCTCAAAACCCAACATGGACTTTAGGGCAAGCCTCATATCCTGTCATTTGCTGCCTGTGAGACCTTGGCCAGGTGACTTCACCTCTCTGGATCTCACTTCCCCCCTTTGTAAAATGAAGATGCCATCCACCCTGCAAAAAGGTCCTGACAAGTAAACAAGAGAACATATATAAACTGTCTGCACCATGCATGGTGTTTAATAATGGCACTAGTGTTGCCATGGAGATTAGCAAGAAGAGCACCCAGGAAGAGCACCCAGCTCAGATGTGGGTTAGTTCCCTTCTCCTCTTCATCCAACTCCCTTTTATTTTTTTTTAGCAGGCAGCTGTTAAATATTTGCCCTTCTCGGTAATCAAGTGTTTGTATTTTAAGACCTAAGTTTAGTTCCTTATTTTTGTTCCTGTTAAATATTGCTCCATGAGAATCATCTTTCCACCTTGTCCTGAGATCTTTGTTCACTCCTTCAGCATAAAACTGCACCTTGAACTTCCTGCCATCTGCAAATCAGATACATGCACTGCACTGCCCATGGCTGTATTGATTTTAAACATTATCTTAAGGCCTTGAGAAAGACACCACCCATGGCCATATGAAATAGCATACAACATACTCCTCCTGCCCAATGAATATGAAGCGGGCTCTCCTGACTGGTTACATTTTCACTGTTAAGGGTCTAGCCCCACAATTCGACGTTCCACTCCTGGGAACCACAGATAAGTCCGTGCACATTCTTTGGTTCCACAGAGCCAGTGCTCAGTACTTTTTTACTGAGCCAAGTGCACATTTGTCAGCTGATTTTCCATTGAGGTGTCGTCATTTGCTGACGACACTCACCCTCATTTTTCTCCAGTGGTTTTCCCTCTCAGGTCTACCATTCTGAAAGAATACTGTTCTCAGCTCGGCTCTAAACACCAGGTCCTACAAACCAGAACCAGCGCTTGGTCTCAGCCAGCATAATCGCAGTCTAATCTGTCAGTGTACATGTCTTATGTACCTGTAAATATGCCATCAGTTCACCCAGCCTTTTCCAGAACCATCCACGGGGAGCATCTTTGCAAAAGCAAGCGGTCACTGTCACACAGTGCTTACCAAATCTAAATGTTATAATACTTTCCAGCACTGTAGTAAAATCAAATTCCTCCTGATAAAAAGGACTTCAGAAGATGGACAACTCAAAAGCAAACAATAAGTATTCAGGACTTCTCACTTTTACCATGATGGTAGGTGGCGAGACTATTTTGGGTAGGTTTGCGAAACTAATCACTCAGTTTCTCATCTGTAAAACAAATGTGTTCCCTGGTTCTCATGACGTGGCCTTGGGACAAAACAGGATGACGTGAGAAATACCTTGGTCCCCGAGAGAAGACGGAAAATGAAGGTGAGCTCTCCTAGTGCCTACCTGGCTAGCCCACAAAAGGCCCTGTACCTTTTCCCAGGATGTAAAGATTCTTTGTGTTTTCTGTTCCGATAAGGCTCCGTTTCAACACAAGGTAGATGTTTCTCAATGAGCCACTGCCTGTTGAAATTCGAGACGGAAACCTTGACACAATCTCAACTTTGTCGATGCAGATGACACTCTAATTTTGGACATCAAACTTTTTCTTTGAACGCCATGATGACAAGGGTGTTTTTCTCACACACTGGGTCCCAACAATAGCGGTCGACTCCAGACAAACCCAGGGAGGTGGCGGGAAAGGGTCTGAGGGTGCACCTTGGAGGGCATCTTTTTATTGAAGTGGCCACAGGATCCATCAGCCCCTTAAGAGTTCCCTACCATCTCTCCTTTTAATTAATAGACTCGTGAATAACCACAAGCGCCTTGTGGGATGCACCAAACACCAAACAGATGACGGCGCTGCAGTGGGCGATCCGCTCAGCCTGGGCGCCTTAATTCAAGCCATACGCGGCGGGGGACCCAGGCATGGCAGGCCAGCACCTCCGTGGAGCGCCTTTGGTCTGTTTCACGTTAAACAAGTCCCCGGCGTGCAGAGAGTCACACTCATAAAAGCGAAAGCACCAGGTCTGATTTATGGCCACCTGTTAGCGTGGCTCTGATCCGCTCCAACGGGGCAGGCGACGTAGTCTGGTAGGTCCACGAGGCTCGTGGCCGGGCAGGAGCTGCAGGTCACAGGGCCTGGGGCTGGCCGGGGGCCCTGGCACAGACCCCCTGCTGTGAGCCGGAGAGCAGGTAGCTGCGGATGCCTGACTGTGCCACCACTGTCATCTGGCCCAGTTTATGGACAAAACCCATCTCCTGGGGGTGGCAGGGAGGGAGGGGCCCGGGTGGCGGCTCGTTCATTAGCACCTGGCCGGAGGGCAGCTCGGGTCTGTAAAGGACAGCTGTCTAATTGGATTTGCCTGTGTGTCCTGTCCCAGCTTTTACAATGGGAATAGGCTACCCAGCCTTTCTAATTAGATTGTTAAACATAATAGCCAAGCAGCACAGCAGTAAAGAATTTGCCCTTCTCTTTGTGAGCGCAGAATAGGGCTCAGGAAAGATTCGGGGTTTTTCCAGCCCATTTCCCCCGTCATTGTATCTGATGGTAATGAGACGAAGTTTATTTCTTTTTAAAAGCTCCCAGAGGAGCACAGGCCAGGTTGAAGTTCAAACCAAATGTCAAAACACACACAGGCAATACAGTAGCAAACTTCTGTGTTCCCCGGGCCTCTTGTTTCCCCTAATTGGTGCCTTGTTGGCCGTCGCCGCCGAGGGACCAAGAATGAAACGGGATTGGAAATTGAATTACCCTGTCACCCCTCAAGGTGGTCTTCGGACCTGGGTTCAGAGAACTTAGTCAAACAGGGTGGGAAAAATTCGCTTGCGCGGCCTCCATGTCCAGTCTCCTGGTTCCTAGGAAGCAGCAGGAAGTGGGAAGAAGACCCAGAACAAAAGAGGGGAAGGAGAGAAAGATGAGGGAATGGCATTGGGTAAGGTCACCGTGGCCTGTCGATCCTGCAGCCTCAGAGACCGTTCCACGCCAGCTGCCCACGGGAAGTGAAACACTCCCTTGAGGGGCCGTGGCTCTCCAAGAGTCCGTCCTCATCTCAGTTCCTGACTGTCACCCCACCCCGATACCCACCACCTGTGGGACATTGATCAGACACACGATTCAGACTGACCATCAAGAGAGTACAAACACATGTTTCTATTTTTTTGATGTTAAATGAAATGTAGCCCAGTGCGGTAGCTCATGCCTGTAATCCCAGCATTTTGTGGAGGCCGAAGCGGGAGGAGTGCATGAGCCCAAGAGTTGGAGACCAACCTGGGCAACATAGCGAGACCTTGTTTCTACAAAAAATAAATAAATAAAAATAAATTAGCCAGGCACGGTGGCGTGTGCCTGTAGTCACATCTTCTGGAGAGGCTGAGGCGGAAGAGTCGCCTGAGCCCAGGAGATTGAGGCTGGGGTGAGCTGTGATTGTGCCACTGCACTCCAGCCTGGGAGACAGAATGAGACCCCCAACTCAAAAACAAGCAAACAAACAAAAGCTGGTTTCCCTATTATCCTCCATGCCTTTCAGAACATAAGTGCCTGCAGGATGCAACATCATCTCGGCAGCCCTCGAAGAAGTCGTGCATCTGATGTCTTAAAGGTCCCAGCAGCCTCAGCCACCCCCGGAACATGTCCTGTTCCCTATAAAGTGCCGAGCAGGAAGGCTTTCCTCTCTTCTGCAGCCGCTGCCTTGATGCTGTATCCACAGAGTCCCAATAGACACGGAGTCTCTGCAGCAAAAACAATTTTCTTAGAAATGTATTCAGGAAAGCTGGATGTCACCTCAGCAGGCCTCAAAATAGTTTCCACCATTTTCATTCTATTTCAACCTCATCCCAGAACAATGACTACCTGGTTTTCAGAAATACAAATAACAAAAACAGGGCCTATATTACTCAAAACTACCCTCCTTTTTTTTTCCTTAAGGAATGATGGATGAATGAATGAGTGAGTGAGTGATTGTCCCCCCTTCTCAAGCATTTGCACTGTGATTTCTCCTCCTCCCCCTGCCGGTTGGGCATCCTCCCTCTCTGATTGTGATCTCGTGGCTGCTCTGCCAAGACTCGGCAGTGACTCCAGCACGCCACTCTATTTATAGGCCTTTGTTCGCTCCGTGCAGCTCAAACATTCTGTCTGTGCATTTCGGTTGTTCTGCTGGGATGCACCCGGCTCCGGGAGTGCTTGTTTCCCGGGTTGCAAATCACAGTCATCAGGTGCCTTCTCGCCCAGACTGCACTTTGAGTTTTTAAGAATCAGACCCAGAACGCTGGAGCCGGGCAACTGCTCTCTAGGGCGCCAAGCTTACCTGCCACTCTCATGCTTCGCCTGGCCACTGCCCGTGATTGCTTCATCTGTCCAGACCCAGAAAACCACTGAAGGTTGGGACTCCCTCTTGGTCTGGTCATTCCATGCTTTTGTCTGACCATAACTGCAAAAAGTGTACGCATACACCCTCAAAAAACGATTTCACAATGCTAAAGGAGGGAGGAGGGAAGGGGAGGGAGGGATGGAGAGAGGGAGGGAGGGGAAAAAATGCAAAACTTCGCATTGGGCACCAGGGTCACCACGAGGGCAGAAGCCCAAGTCTCACCTTCACACAGCATCCCTATGGAACACATCCTCACAGGCACCTCGTGATTCTAAAATAAAAATAAATAAAATAAGTTTAAAAACTCGTAGTATTGTGACAAGTGTTTAGGATACACTTACGAGTGAGAACATGTGGTGCTCAGTTCTCTGTTTCTGTGATAGATCACTGAGTATGATGGACTCTCAATCCATCCAAGTTGCTGCAAAGTCCATGGCGGGGGCACATACCACCCCTAAACATCCCTAGTCCTAAGTCAGGGGCAGTGAAGACCAGTGGAAGGCCCATACCTCACCTGCACGTAGACCATTTACGTACCTAATCCTGACTTGTACACCACATCTTTACAATAACATCAGTAAAAAATGAATGCATAATTTTTTTTAACTCAATAACTCCTCCCTGGTGGCGCTCCCCGGAAAACGTTCGTTTTGCTAGTCCTTGTCATTGTTTTATGACCGTCCTCAAAGCCCACCGCTTTGAAAGCCTGCTTGGACTTGCTTTCCAGCGTGCTCTGTGCTGAGAAGTATGTTGAAGAGGAGACGACGTACGCGGGGTCTCCCTGTGTCTGCCTGGACTTCCATGCGTCCCCGTCCCATGTGATGCCCACCTAGAACAAATGATGCCTCAGAAGCACATTTCTCTCAAGCGATGAGAATAAATAACACTGCATGGAAATTGTTTAAAGGGGTTGGAACACCCTCTTAATTACAGCACACAGATTTTTAAAAACTGAGCCATAAAAACAGCACAGACCCTGACCCCTGCTCTCAACCTTTGAATAAAAGAAGACACTTGTGTAGAAGTGCAGTTGTGCAGTCAAGGCAAACCCAAATATTGGCTTTGTTTTGAAATGGGAGACGCTTTTGCATTCTGATGTCCCGTGATGTTTCTCATTCCAACCCACATTCTGCACACATGGGTGACTTTAAGTCGGCGTTCGTGGAAACGGCTTTAAAAGGCCCTGAAACTGAGAAGTGGATTATGTCAAGGACTAAAATTACTTGGGAACTTTTTGATCATGCAGATTTTGGAGTATGATCAATTTGACACATGTGTCCATAACGATACGAGGATGTGTGTGTTCAGTATTCCCGTGGTAACACATGACATATGTGCCCATGCTCTGGGGAGGGTTTTATTTAGTTTGGAACAGGTGTTGCAAATCGCGTCTTAAATATTACTAGAAATGCTTCATCTCACTTGCATTCCTCGCAGTCCTCTGTTCTCCTTCTAAAAGCTTATTGACAGCTGATTTCACTCCTTAAATGTCTAAGAAAATAACTTTCCATCTATGTGCAAATGTATCATTCTTATTTTTCAAGTATGAGTATCAGATCATGTGGCTCCATGTGACAAATGGGACTTGGAACAGAAGACTCACCAAAAAATAGAAAAGGGAGCAGACAACTTGGCTTAGGCTCACTCACTTTAGTGTCCATTTCTGGCACGAGTTCTGGGTAAATCCTCCTGAAATCGAAATGCCATGGGGTGAAATGGATCTCGGATGATTCCAGGCTGTGTTCTCCTAGGTCCTCATTTCATCTCAAAAGTAAGTTTTAAGAAAAGAAAGAAAGTAAAGCCCCAAGGATGGGTCTCTCTTCAGCCCTTGCAGGGATGACATCAGACTTTTAGCTAGACCAGTGGAACGGCCTCCGAATGCAAGAATTGCTTGATTTGCTCATTTTCAGTTTTTTAAAAATTGCTCTATGGGAATGAAAAAAAATTTCATCACCCTTCCCATTTTTCTTATTCGTACAAACAGGACATTCAAGACCCCACACAGAGACTGGAAGAGACACGTACACAGGCAGGTAGACAGTGTCATCAAGTCCAAGGGAGAACAGTGACTCCTGACCGGTCCCCCTCTCTCCAGCATCCTCCGTGGTTATGAGTACCATAGGACACTTTTTCCAGTCCCAAATCATCTCCTCCCTGCAGCCAAGCTGACAGGCACAACAATCAAGCCATCATCCTTTGCAGAAAACAACGGTGCTGGAAGAAATATGTCTCCTGCAGGGAGCACCCTGGGATATCAGCGCTCCAACTCCCACCCGGGACAAGCCCCACAGACTCAGAGTGTGATAGGAGCAGGTGTACAAGGCTGAAGCCGGGACAGCCTTGGGAAGCCTTCCAGTCTCAGTGGAAGCCCCTGGTGAACAGGGATATTGTCCTTTCAGGCAAAAGGATTCTGCCCACAGTCTTTACCTGATCCAGCTCATCCCAGGCTTCCATCAGTTCCCCATAGTACAGTAAGTGGGTGTTCCCTAACTTGCAAGGACCAGAAAACTATGGCCTGAAGTTTACAATGTTGGTTTTTAAAAAAATATTATTAATGATAGGGCAAACTGGAGGCAGATGCTCACAGCTGTGATCATAGCACATTGGGAGACCAAAGAAGGAGGATTGCTTGAGGCAAGAGTTCAAGACAAGGCTGGAAAACACAGTGAGATCCCATCTCTACAAAAAAAAAACACCTAAATTAGCCAAATCCCAGCTATTTGAGATTGAGGCAGGAGGATGATTTAAGAACAGAAGGACAAGCTGGCAGTGAGTTATGATTATACCTCTCTACTCCAAGTTAGGAAAAAAAGCAAGAACCAGTCGCTAAAAAAATAAAAAATAAATAAATGATAACAGAAAAAATTAGAAAATAATATTTCATGACACAGTCAATTATAAGAAATTCAAAAGTACGATATATTGGAACACAGTCATATCCATTTGTGTACATATGGTCTGGGTCTGTTTTTGTGCTAAAATGACATAGTTGACACATTGTGATAGAGACTCCCAAGGCAATATGTTCTAAAATTTTATCACCATGACACCTATAGAAAATGATTGAAATAACTAGTAATTCAATTTCTAAGACATTGGGAAGGATTCCAACAAAGTTTAGATTGTGGATCAATGCTAACTGACCAGAGCAGAATACCATAAATGCACCCAGTAACATTATGCAAACACTTATTTATAACCTATTAAAAATTCTAACCCTAACCCTAACCCTAACACTTATCCATAACCTAACCCAAAACCTAACCATAACCCAGAGCCTTATGTTAACAATAAACCTAAAGCTAACCCTAAAACTAACCATAACCATAACACTGACACTTATCCATAATCTAACACAAACCCTAACACTAACCATAACCATAACCCTAACACTAAACCCAAACCTAGGTCTAACCCTAATCCTAACTCTACCCTTGCTTCCAAGCGACTTTATACTAACAATAACCCCAACCTTAACACTAATCCTGAACTAAACTCTAAGTCTAAACTTAACCCTAATCCTAACTTGAACACTAACCTGAACCTTAACTATAACTATACCTCTAACCATAGCCCTAAAACCAACTCTAACCCTAAGCCTAACATGAACACTAACCTAACCCTTAACCCTAACCCTAACCCCAACCTTAACCCTAAATCTAACCCTAAATTTAACCCTAAGCTAAGCTTAACCCTAACCCTAACATTAACACTAACCTTAACCCTAACCCCAACTAGTAGTACAGTAATAAAGTAGGTGTGAACCTTAACCTTAAAGTTAACTTTAACCCTAACTGTAACCCTAAGCCTAGCCCTCTACCCAACTGGGGCATGCAGGTATTAAGCAAAATACACAGACAGCCTGTTACCCTGACAAACAATTCTGCCAAGAAATAGTCACAGTTCGGGAGCTGAGATAGATACGTGTAGCATAGGTAAATAGGTGGGATTAATTATGAGAGAAACTGTACACTTTGGATAGGGATGCCTTAGAGAACAATATGGAATCCAGGCCAAAAGTTGTGTGTGACTTTGTCAGTTACAGTGTACTGGGCTGTATTATTCAGACCAGGATGTGAGTCTTTCTGTGAATATATCTTTGCCACAGTTAAGAAAAGACACAGATGGGGGGATGGGGGCGTGGAGCAAAATAGCCCAGTATGAAAAGATGCTGATTTTCTTGAGATTTTTGCTGGGAGGCCTCAGGATGATCAGGCATGGCCTTAGCAAAGTCTCCAAAGTCAAGTGTAATTTAATATTTATTCTTTCCTTTATGATATCTTCAATGCACTCCTTCACTCACTCATTCATTCACTCAGCAAGTATTTGTGGAATACAGGTGCCAGATAGATGAAGCACAAAGGGCCCTACCACCTAGCAGTTTAGAGCTCATCAAAGGAAACAGACACATGAATAAAACAACATGAAAGTCTTCCTGAGTAGAAAAGAAGCACATACAAAACACCAGGATCCACCCCTTGTTTCTGTGTCTACCTGACAGTTAGT
Organism: Carlito syrichta; assembly: GCF_000164805.1. Taxonomy (NCBI): domain Eukaryota; kingdom Metazoa; phylum Chordata; class Mammalia; order Primates; family Tarsiidae; genus Carlito; species Carlito syrichta. The sequence continues at coordinate 47,287 of NW_007248528.1, forward strand.
TGTACAGCCTGCTCTCCCCAGGCCGGGACAAGCCATGAGGCCATGTGGACCCAAGATCAGTGCATCTGAGAATTCAATTACTCCGGGGGTCACAGATATAACAAGAAGCATATCAGTAGAGTCTAGTGCGGGGAGGCTGCAGGGATGCCCCTCAATCACCCATTCCCCAAGGTCCCCTTCCACAGAGGACAGAAAACCATGCTTTTTTTCTTTGCCTTGGTTGCTATTCACCTAGAGAAGGCGCAGCCTCCACTGGGCCTAGGGAGGAAAGTCATGCTGGATCTTTATTCTTGGCGTGTGGTTAAATGTGTTTTCATGTTGTCAAAGATTAAATAATTAGGAGAACATGATCAAGATCAAAAGGCTGCCCCACGTCACAAGCAATAAGGAGGCTGCTAAAGCCATGACAGCCAGGGACCCCCTCTGGTAAGGTGCCTGCTTCAGCAAATCATGTGGGCTCAATATGGAGACTCAACCGGGCACTCCGGGATGGGCCGTTTAGACCTCATTAAGAGGGTGACAGCCGACACACACACACAAACAACAGTGAACACGGGCTTCGTGTTCAGCGCAATAAAAGAGGGCAAGGAAAACAGCAAGCCAACAGCTCATGAATCAGAAACCCGTTTCTGGAGAATTCCAAAGAGAGACACTTCCCGTGTCTCAAAACACATCTCCAACCTGACATATCTGTAAAGTCATTTTCTCACCGTGTCTGTTTCATCTAAGAAAGACAAACATCAATGAGCCCGTGGGAATTTCCCAAGGCACAAAGAGGTCCTCATGGCAGTATGCATACATGGCTTTTAAGGGAGTCTGTCCTCTGCCTGATTTTATGAACTGGAATATCAAAGCACAAACCAAAAGATCTTACCTAAGAACCATCCGCTGCTACAGAATATCCCTAGGGAAGTTATATTAGGAGATGTGGAAACATGAGTAAGTCTAAAGTCAGTCGTGTAAACATGGTCTGACTCTCAAACCCTTAAGGTTTAAACCAAGGTTTAAGTACGCCTGTGTGGTCGGGTCCGGCTACCGAGTAGTGCTAACCCCCAAGTCTCCTGAGTGCCTGAAGGTGTGGGCGAGGGCTCTTTGGCTGGAGGACAGCGAACGCTGGAAACAGGGAGTGAGCAGAACTGCTGAGAGGTCCAGACTAAGCTCAGTCCACAAGCTTGAGGCTACCCTTGGCCCAGCTCAGCCCAAGAAGCCGCAGGCACAAATGGCTGTTTTATTCTGTGTTACTTTTCAGGGTAAGGCCTCTATGGAAAGAAACATCTGAATGGTTAGTTCAGAGTGTTTCAGTATAGGAAAGCCCCTGTGGTCCTCAGGCCTGATGGACTCTGGATGCCACTAAGGGCACATTTGCAAGACCCAGTGGCTCTCACCTGCCCTATTCTGGAGTCTCTCCTCCTCTTGGTGTCTTCCGGTAAGTCCCAGAGATGCCTGCCGTCCGCCTCACATCAGTGGCCATGATCTGCTTCTAGTCGTTCCAGGCACTAACCCTGCTGCTCTTTTTAGACCATCATTTTTAAGACAAGTCGCCACAAAGAGGAGCTGCCCTCTGCAGGGTCCTGCATCCTGAGGATACAGTTGTGCACAAAGGGCTATGCGCCTACCCTCACGTGCCACACAGTTAGACCTCTCTCAGGGCCCTGATGGGACCCCCATCACCCAGTGAGACAGCTGACTACTCTGCCTCTCTGTGGGGCTCCAGAATTCTTCCCAAGCCCGCTACATGCTGGGAACATCATGCAGAAAGATGCACATTTCGAGTGGGTGAGAGCCTCACTCCAAAATCGCTAATGTTTCTTCAAAACCCAAGATTCCACCACCAGGACCATCTACACAGAATGGACCCCCAAGCTGGTATGGACCAGCACATTCAAATATGCCTTCTTTTCAAATAGTCTAAGCAGTCTAAATACATTTTCCTCACAGAAGACTTAGAGACACACAAGAAGAAAACCAAACCACTCTTCCACATATCAGCAACAGACAATATTAATGAAGTATGTATAGAGTAGTTTTCCCTTAATTATCCATTGACCGTGATTTTATTAATGGTGTTTTCAGACTCCCTAAAAGTCTTCTTTTCTCTGTGTGTTCAGCACAAGATAAGACGTGTTGTGCTGAGTATCTTCTGCCAGTGCAGGTGTCCCCAGGAAGCGTCAACGTGGAGACCGGGTGCTCCACCAGCAGGAAGGCAGCGGGAGGAACTTCCAACAAGAAATGAGGCCAAGAAGCTCCTTCTGCCATGAAGTTTTGCGTGGTAGGACCCCACACAGAAAGGAACCATGGGCGTCACATCCCTGCCTCATACCTTTAGTAGGTAATAACAGACAAAATGGCTATCTTCCCATATATCCAAAATCTTAAACACAGGGCCGTGCACATTCTGGGGTACGGTTATCCACAGGGACAGGAGAGAGAGAAGTGGATTAACTCCCAAGAGGTCACACACCTGCTGGGCAGGTGGGCTTTGAAGGCACTTCCAGGTGCAGAGGGAAAGAGCCCTTTAATTCTCTGTAATGGGAGGCGCCCCTGCTGGCAGCCCCGCCAGTGTTCCTTCCCATCTCCTGGGCAAGGGATGTGAGTGGAGAGAGACAAGCAGCTCTATGCAGGAGGGACAGTGGGAGGGGCAGGTGGACTGGGGAGAGG
>NW_007248528.1:50196-83774 GCF_000164805.1 Carlito syrichta
ACACACACACACACACACACACACACACACACACACACACACACACACACACAACTGAAAAGAGCCCAGCATGTGCAGGAGAAACTGAGAAGCCCTGACTCCAGGAGGGCTTTCTCTTTCAGGCAGGAGACAGGCCCCAAGCGGGCCGCCCAGCCCCTGTGGAATTTTCTGGGGACTTGCCGGGGCAGTGGCTTTCAACTCTGCTTCTGAAGTTAGTCTGAACAATGGAAACAATCCCTTCCCATGATTAAAATCTTCCACCCTCTAAAATTAGTCCCAGGAAATTAGAACACCAGTAATTGTAGGAGGCCACACAATCCCAGCAATTTAAAGCCGAGTCATTTACGGAAACCGCCAGGGCGAAGGCCTCCGAAGATATTTCCTCCGTCGTTTTTGTCCTATAACTTGAGGCCACCAAAGGGTCATCAAATCTCAATGGCTCTCAGTCTCCCAGTTATTAAATTCATTCCAGTTAAGAGATAACGCAGAATTGTTGGCCAAGAACGGTTGTGACATGCCAGCCTCTCTTCACCCAGAGGGAGGTGGATTAATGTGTACCTTGTGCGTGTAATGAGAGATGTTAAAATTCGAGACGTTTTCCTTGCCGTTATTATTATTTTTTTTAATCTAAAAAAGAACATCCGGGATCCCAGTTTCTCCTGTGCACACTGTCCATGTTCAAAACGTGGCAGCAGAAACGCTTCTTACAGCAACACCCAGAACCAGAACCGCAGTTGGTTCTCTTGAAAGACTCGTGCAGCCTCACAAGGGGCCGCCGCCTCACCAGCTCAGTGTGAAAAGAACTGTGCCTTTGGCTTATATGCATTTGTCTTGAATGTGTTACATTTTTCTTGTATGTATCTTTTCTGGCTTAAAGAAAAAGTGGCTTTAGGGTGTCCATCTTCCAAAAGAGGGACAGAGGTGGAGGGAGCGAGATGAGAGAGAGTTGAAGCGAGGGGCTCCTCTGCCCTCACATCTTCTTTGCACGGAGCGGTGTGTCTCTCTCCACTCACATCCCTGCCCGGGAGATAGAAGGAGGCACTGGCGGGGCGGCCAGTGGAGGACAGAAGGACATTCCCATGGGGTGGAACTGCCCCTTGCCTGGGGTTCCGCCGTCTACCAGCCCTGTCCATCCGTCCACACATCCTGGACACCAAACTCCTGGTCACGCGCCAGGGAAGCTCCCTGGCTGCTCTGTCCAGGCCAAAGCGACCACCAAGGTAGATTTTCAGAGCCCTCAGTAACTCCCCTTCAGTCTGAGCCACCTTCCATTACAGAGAACGAAGCAGGGCCAGTGAGAAATTGCTGGAAAGAAGCCGATCAATGAACCCTGGAGCTCGTGGCCCCATCCCTGGAGCCAGGATGGCGCACACGGTTGGGGGAGGGGAGGTCAGAGGAGAAGGAGACAGACCTCCTTAAGGGGCTCGGCCTCCAGCCTGTCCACAGAGCCTGAGAGTGGACATGAGTGCGGAGTCCCCACCCGCCACCTGAGGCCCTCCCGTCCTCAGCCTCATCCCCTCATCTCCACTCTCACAGCTGAATCTTCTCTCTGCCAGGCAGTGGTTTCCAGCAGCGGCTGCAGGGCTGAAGCCCGAGCAGTCTCACCACCCGCCCCCACCCCCGCCCCAGCCTTTCCCAGCATCTCCTGGTACGCCTAGCATCTCCTGGTACGCCCTAGTATCTCCTGGTATGTCCTGGTGGCTGAAACCCAGAGTCCCCTCTGCACCCTGAATCCATGAATGTGTCCTCCCCGCAGATACCTCTCGAACCTTCACCGAAAGAAGCATTTGCTAAGGGTGGAGATGAAATACTGAGGGTAGGCAGACAGAACCCCGGCCCACATGGAGCTGTTGACTGAGGGAAGAGACACAGGCCACCAACACATCACACAAGCAAGCGTGAAGTCACACACATTGCACCTGGGACTGAAGGGGAGTTATCGAGGGCCGTGCAAATCTACACAAGTGGGCGCTTTTGCCTGAACAGAGCAGCCCAGGAGCTTCCTTGGCACGAGACAAGGAGCTCAGTGTCCAGGATGTGTGGATGGCTGAGCTAGGCGGGTAAGTGGCAGCATCCCAGGCAAGGGGCAGCTCCACCCCCCGGAAGTCCTTCCGCCCACCGGCATCTGCGAGTCCTGTGGCCACCATCCAGCAGCCTCTCTAGGGACACATCCGTGATTCTCCCATTCTGGTAGCTACACCTCGCTCCTGCTCTTTCCTTTTGCTACTCACTTAACAAGTGTGCACTGAGCCCCCACGATGCGTCAGGCACTAGGAAGGCTCTGGGTGCACAGGGCACAGCCCTGGCCGGTTCTAAAATACTGGTCTTGTTACTATTTGGGTATGATGAAGCCGGCAACTCTGGAGACAATGGCCACTCACAAGATGGTCTGTCACCCACAGATCCCAAGAGGAGGGGGCCATGCTATACTACAGGGGCCCCCAGAGAAGCTCCAGGGTTTTCCAGGAGGCAGAGGGAGCAAGTGGGAGCCTTGTCGAGAGGCTACTCCGGGGTTCCCACGGGAAGGAATAGGAGAGGCAGGTGCGCAGGATCAAGACTGGCCACTTGGAGTAACTGCAGCAGGCCCTGGGCATCAGGCAGTCCTGGGGTGTCTGGTGCCTGACTGAGGGGACTCAAGCTGGGGACAGCAGCGCAGAGCATGGGCACCAGGAAGAGGAGAGCTGGCCTGATTCTACCTCGGGTGGTTTACTTAGGCAGGTGGGCTCACAGGTGAGGCCCCTTTGCAGGCGGCCTCTCCAGGGCAACCGGGCCCTGGTGTCCAAGCATCAGCCAAAAAGACTCGATTAAGACACCGCCCTCGGGGTTCGGGTGTTTATCTGGGGAGATGGACAAGATGCAGAGACACAGCCTGGCTAAATGCACAGTGAGGCTAATTTTTTCTTTTTTTTTAATTTTTGGTAGATGTGAGTTCTTGCTATGTGTAGCCCAGGTCTCGAACTCCTGGACCCAATCAACCCTCCCACCTCAGTCTCCCAAAGTGCTGGGATCACAGCGTGAACCACCATACCTGGCCGACATTGCCATTTTTTAAAAATAAAAATTCATTTCTCTTTGCCTGTTGTGAACTGAGTTGTGTCTCTCAAAAATAATAACTAGTGGAGGCCTTCACCCCCAGGACAGCAGAACGGGGCTGTGTCCAGAGGGGCTGGAGCCTCTCAGTGGGGGAAAAGCCTGGTAGGATCTCTGAGGGCTGTAAGGAGTCGGTCCAGGGGCAGGGACGCCCAGATGGAGAAGGCAGAGGGACAGAGATGCAGGAGCAGAGGAGGGAAGAGCTCGGAAATGAAAGCCGCTCAGAGGTGCCAGAGCCCCAGGCTGGTGAGAGAAAGACACATGTGGGCGCATCCACACTGGGGAGGCCTGGCTGGCCACGGCAGCGGTTTCTCCTAAGGGCCAGCTCCCTGCCTGGGTTTGTGCCATGGAGGCCGTGCGGGGCAGAGGACAAGAACACCCCAGGAATGTCCAGAAGTGTTAGGGTGGTAGAGGGAGAAGGGGATGCCAGGGTTGGCAAGGGAGACCTGTGGACAGGGTGGCCACAGGAGGGCCCACGGCTCGGCACTGGAGGGCGGCCTCTGATATCAGGGATCTTCCAGCCAGACCCGGAGCACGGGCCTCCCCTTGGAGGATTAACTCTTTTTGACAATCTGCGTGTAGCCCTGCGTGGCCGTTGCTGGGTGCTATGGGCCTCATAATGTCACGGTGGGGACTGAAGGAGGTGCCGGCTCTGACACGTGGCCTGCAGAACTCGCTCACACTTCCTACAGCCGTGGCTGCCTGGGGTGTGCAGGTGCAGCACAGGCTCTGAGGTGCCAGGGTGGCCACGGTCACCCCAGCTCCGTGTCCTGTGGGCAGCCTCGGTCACCCCAGCTTGATGCCCGGTGGGCAGCCACATTCACCCCTGCTCAATGCCCTGCAAGATAGCCATGGTCACCCAGCTCCATGCCCTGCAAAGTGGCCACAGTCACCCAGCTCCACATCCTGCCGGCTGCCACAGTCAATCCAGCTCAACGCCTTGTGGGGTGGCACGGTCACCTCAGCTTGACCTTGCCAGGCAGCCATGGTCATCACCTAGCTCCACACCTCACAGAATGGCCACAGTCACCCCAACTTGCCCCAATGGGGCAGCCCCAGTCATCCCAGCTTAACACTCAGCAGGGCAGCCATGGTCACCCCAGCTCCATTCCCTGCCAGCAGCCACGGTCACCCCAGCTCAATGCCCTATCAGTGGCCATGGTCATCCAGCTCGGCACCCTGCAGACAGCCATGGTCATCACCCAAGCCCGATGCCCTTCAGAGCAGCTGTGAAGTGGGTCTGGCGTGTGAAAGACCCAACAGTCTTTGCAACTGCCCAGGACCTCGCCCCTCACCCCCACACCCACTCTCTCCACAGCAGAACTTTGTTCTGGACAGCATTGCACAGCAGTCAACAGAATTGACTCTGGATAGAATTTCACCCCACTAAGGGATCCTATGCCCAGACTCTGGGAAGCTAGTTGTAAATTCTGACCAGTGAGATATGAGTGCCAGTGTGTGGAACTTCCAGAAATGCTTCTTGAAAGGAGAGAACATGACAGTGCTCACTCCTTTATTCTCACTTTTGATCAGAACTCTGTTGAGATGGCTGGAGTTCCTGCAGCCACCTTGGGCCACAAGGAGGAGTTTTTTACAAGGCGTGAGTCTGCAACCCCCATGAATGTGGTGGTGTCTCCCATTGCTGGAGTCCCCTGCTCTGGGCAGATTCACAGGAAGAAATGAAATTTTTCCTATCCTGTTTAACTTACTATTTTCTGGGTCTTTGTAACTCATAAATAAATCTGTTCTGAAGTGCCACAAGAGACCCCCAATGAGCCAGCAGTCATTTTGTATGAATACAAAGAGCAGTGAAAGAACAAAGTCAGTTATGTTTTCATAAAGAATGCGAGAATAATATTTATAAGTTAAAATCGCGGGAAAACAGTGGAAAGCTCCAAACTAACCTCTAAACAAAGCATTCTCAGGATTTTCTAAGAGGAAGCAAATATTTTGAAAATTTTATCAGGAAAATAGCAGTAAACCAATCTCACTTTCAGTGTGAAAACAATAATATTCATCTTTTGAAACCTATGTTTACCACAGACTGGTTGATGTAAAAAATTTTAATTCAGTTCCTATTAAAAGCGCTTCACAGCAAAACTGCTCACAAGAATTCCAAGGAAGCAGGAAAAACACTGTCATTTCTCTGGTTCAACTTGAAAGAGAATTGAGTGACTTTCACTTGCCCTTTCTTGTTTTTTAAGAAAATTTCTTTTTGGACTAAGCTAAAATATGGAAAATTTCTATGAAGTATTTAGTACTTCAATAAGTGAAATAAAGGTGTATATGCGGGGCAAGGTGGACATTCAGATTTGGGGGATAAAAGTAGTAATAAGACTTTTTTAAAAAGCAAGCACTCACTTGAAGCCTTAAAAAGTAATTAAAGGAAGCAAATAAGACATTGCCTTTTGGTGAGGGGTGGGCGCAATCACAACTCACAGCAGGCTTGACCTCCTGGGCTCAGGCAATCCTCCCACCTCAGCCTCCTGAGTAGCTGGAACTACAGATGCACGCCACCACGTCAGGCTAATTTTTTCTTTTTTAAAAAATTTTTTGGTAGATGTGAGTTCTTGCTATGTGTAACCCAGGCTGGTCTCGAACTCCTGGACCCAATCAAGCCTCCCACCTCAGCTTCCCAAAGTGCTGGGATTACAGCGTGAACCACCACATCTGGCCGACATTGCTGTTTTTAAAAATAAAAATTCATTTCTATTTACCTGCTGTGGATTGAGTTGTGTCTCTCAAAAATAATAACAAGTGGGAAGCCCTCATCCCCAGGACATCAGAAAGGGGCTGTATCCAGAGGCAGGGCCTTTAGAGAGGGGATTAAGGTGAACCGTGATCCTTAGGGTAGACCCTCCTCCAACACTAATGGGATCCTTACATGGAGAGATGAGGACACAGTCATATGCGGAGGGCGAGTCTCTGAGGACCCAGTTAGAAGGCAGACATCTGCAGGCCACGGAGTGAACCCTCGGGAGAAATCAGCCCTGCCGGCACCTCCGTCTCAGACTCCAGTCTCCAGGTCTTGAGAAATCCATGTCTGTTACTTAAGCCAGGGATCCCCAACCCCCAGACCAGTACCATCCGTGGCCTGTTAGGAACCAGGCTGCACAGCAGGAGGTGAGCGAACAAAGCTCCATCTGTATTTTCAGACACACCCCATCACTGGCATCACTGCCTGAGCTCCACCTCTTGTCAAAACAGCGCTTGCGTTAGATTCTCATAAGAGTGTGAACCTTGTTGTGAATTACACGTGCAAGAGGTCCAGGTTGTGGCTTCTCAGGAGAATCTAATGCCTGATGACCTGAGGTGGAACTGAGGCGGTGATGCGAGCACTGGGGAGTGGCTGCAAATACAGATTAACATGGGCGGTGAGGTCTGACAGCATAGAGACCATCATGAATCAATTGCCTGCAGATGCATATCAAAACCCTCTCAATGAGTGGCAAGTGAGTTGATGGACTTCAACTGCACAGCTGCATCTGGGGGCAGGCTTTCAGTCAGAATCCAATACTTATTTTAATCCATGTGTGGCCCGCCCATTATTTTATTTGCACTTCCGTTCAGGTTCATTTTTTTTAATGATGAGTGTATAATTATTTCATTATATATTACAATGTATTAATAATAGAAATAAAGAGCACAGTACATGTAATGTTCTTGAATCATCCAGAAACCAGCCCCCCACAAGTTCATGGAAAAAATTGGCTTCCATGAAACTGGTCTCTGATGCCAAAATGGTTGGTGACCACTGGCCTGCCACCCCAAGGGTGGTGTTTGCAATGACAGCTCTAGCAGACAATGTCTCTCATAGCTGCGTCCTATACTGACCACAGTTGCAGAGGAACACCTCCTAGCTCCATGCCAACAAGATTCTGCAGCTGAGCTGAGAGCAGCTGCCGTCATTAGCGGGTTTTCTCCAGTGATGTCTGTCTGGTCAGCAGCCCACCATTCACTCTGCATGAGGATAGTCCAGTCCTTTGTCCCCTCCAGCACTGGCTGCCTGAGTCCCGCCTTCCAGGAGAGACCTGGAGCCATCATGGGAACTCCCTCTGGTCCCAGATGCCACGCCAACAATTCTGTCTCCTCCACGGCCCGCTCCAGAGTCCCATCTCCCACTCAGGGGGCCATTTCCCCAGAGGTCCACTCAGATGGCCACACACCTATGCCATGGAGTCTGTCTGTCCCCGAGCCTTCTGCAACGTCTTTCTACGCATTGGCTCTTGCTGTCTTGAATGCTCCCCGCCTTGCTGAAGGACCCTTCAGCCCTCTGCTGGCCATGACTGTCTCCTCCCTACCCTCTCCTTCATGGTCAAGTTCCTCTGAAGGTCCCTCTGAAGCTGGTGTCTCCCTTCGCTGGCCCCCTCTTGCTTCCCAGGGGGCTCCAAGCTGGCCCCTGCCCTCGTTCCTAGTGTCTGGATTCTTTTTTAAAAATGATTTTCTTAAATGTTTTATTTTGAAGTAATTATAGATTCATAGGAAGTCGCAAATACAGTACAGAGTGGTCCCATGTACCCTCATCCAATTTCCCCCCAATGGTTACATCTTATAAAATCATAATACAATATAAAACTTCAGAATTTGACATAGAGGGGATGTGCATAGTTCTGTGACATTTTTACACATGTATAGATTCATGCAATGGCCACCACACTCAAGATACAGAACTATTACCCCTTTATAGAGTCTTTATCCCCATCATTATCCCTAAACTCTGGTAACCAGTCCTCTGTTTCTCATCTCTATCATTTTGTCATTTTGGAAATGTTATATAAATTCAGCCATACAACCTGTGGCCTTTGAGATGGGTTTTTCCACTCGGCATAATGTCCTTGAAAATCATCCCAGTTCCCGCCAGCAACAATAGTTCACTTCTTTTTACTGCTGAGTAGTATTCCATATTACAGTTTGTTTAATCATTCGCCTATCCAGGGACATAGCACCCAGATTCTGGCTGTGGTGACAAATAAGCTCATTCTCAGCTCATCCAATGTGCTCAGCTTTCAAGGTCCTCTCCCCTTCTCTGCAGTAATGATTTTCTGTTTTCTCCCTTCTTCGTGACTGCTTGCAAGCTTGTCTCCCACCTGGACATCTAATTCTGAAGTTCCTCAAAGAGTGATATCTCTTCCAGGGCCCGATACTCAACCTATGCCCAGACGCATGTCCGACTGACACCTGCAGCTCAGCCCTCCCTGGGTCACTTCGCCAGGCGATGACAGGGTAGCCTCAAAGTCAACAGGAACTGGGCTGAGGTCACCATTCCTTCTCCCGCCTCAGTAGCCTCATGTCCTTCCCAGGCACACCCACCATCCATGGCTGCGCCTCTTGCAATATTTCCCCCATTCCCACAGAGACCTCAGAGTCGGTCTGGGAACCACCTCCCTCACCCCCATACATGTCCTTCTCCGGTTCCACTTTTCCTCCTAAAAACTTATTGGTGTCATTCGCTTTCTCTCAACGCCACGCCTTCAAGATTTTCCTGGTTCTGAGGTCTTTCCCTGGACCCCGGCCTTCTCCCACAGAAGTGTCCCTCCAGCCCTTCCCCCAGAGAGGTCTCTGACACGCCACCGTGATGTCACATCTTCCTCTCTCCGTCTTCCTCTTCCCGCACCTTCCTGGTTGGCCTGCTGCAATTGGAGTAGGGTCAGGACGCCTGGAAACCCCCAAGATGTCACCCCAGCCAGTCCTGCCTGGCCCCCGGCCCATCCCATTGGTGCTGGAAATTTGGGCCCAGACACAAGAACTTTACTTTCATGGCTCTCTTTATCTTTTATCGATCTGCAAGAGTTCTTTACGTAGCGACAGCACTAACTTGATTACAGATGTTGCAAATATTTCCCAGATCTGGGATTCCAGGACAAAAGCAGTCGTGTTTTCTGACCCTTCCTGATGTCACAAGCCACCTCTCAGCAGTTACCCCTGACGCCACGGACTCCTAGGCTAGGTGGAGTCACCCCCTGCCCTTCCTAGAGTCCCCCAGGAGGGGCTGCAACATGGGGGAAAGGGTCAAAGCTGCAGAAGGAGCCACCAAGCAGGAACCCAAAGGATGGAGTTTTGGAAACGGGCACCAGTGAGCAACAGGATGGAGCAGGCCTCTTTGTAAGGAAGGGCTGACATTTGGGGACACAGCACTGCCGGCTTCTTCCCCAGTCTTTGGGCCTGACACTCCCAGAGGCTACAGCAGCACAGTGGCCGGTGGCCTCCCATCCTCACTGTGTCTCGATGTCCCTGCAGTGGCACAGGCACCTTTCTCGCTGCTGTGTCACCCCTAAGTCTGTCCGTCCAGCCACAGTCCCCCCTTTCCCATGTCACACTGTCAGCTGTCCTGCCATGTCACATGGTTCCCTGTTACCTTCCTTCCTGGGAGCTGATGAAATCTGGTCTCAATGTGAGGGCATAAGAAGGAGGGAATTCACCATGGAGGGGCTGGTCGGGCGACCTCTGCCCTTTCGCCCTGATGGTGGAGGAGGCCCAGGCTCAGACGGGTGGTCTGACAGGTGGTCCTTTAAACCTCTACATTATCTCAGCCTGTTCACTGAAGGTGTTTAAGAGCAGGGTCAGCTACTTCCTTCTCTCCCCTGCAACAGGACACAGTGGGCATCCCACAACCTCGAGCCACAGAGGCTGATGCGTCCTCATCACGAGTGATGCACTCCACCACATTCAGAGACAGTTGTCCCCCTGGAGGTGCCTGTTTCATGCTCAGATCAAACTCTGCAACTATTTGCTCTCGACGGTCTATTCCACTCAGCCAATGTGCCATCATCGCCTGGCCGAGGCAGTCCCAGGTCAAAGCAGCTGAACATCACTGCTTTCAGCTCCAAATGCACTAACTGCTGTCAGTGTCTGAAAACATGTGGGTTTCTTTTGAGTTAGAGTCTAACTCTGTTGCCCAGGCTGGAGTGCAGCCTCAAGCTGCTGGACTCAGGCAATCCTTCCGCCTCAGCCTTCCAAGTAGCCTGAACTACAGGTGTGCACTACCACGCCCGGCTAGTTTTTTTATTTATTGTGGAGATGAGGCCTTGCCAAGTTGCCCTGGGCTTGGGCAGTCTTTTCGCCTCTGCCTCCCAAAGTGCTGGGATTACAGGCACTGACCTCATAACACCTATTTGGAGATCCTCAACCACCCGCCTTTCCCCACAAAGCACTCAGCACAATACAGACCAGCAGTGAGCACAGAACCTATCAGTTGGGCCTGTTCATACCCAGTGACCACATCCCTCTATGGCAGTGTCACTCCATCCATGAGAGCCTGAAGGCGGTGGCGGTGGGCAGGCTGGCCTCCAATCCTGACCTCTGTTGGCCTGCTCTGTCCCCCGAGCCAGTTGCTGGGAAGATGGGGCGAGCTTTGTGCAAGAACAGTGTCTGTCTCAGAACAGGTAGGTGGTGCACGTGCGAGACACGGCAGGAAGACACGGGGGGTTTGACAACAAGCCCAGGGGACATTGGGACAGCCTTCGATGGAGCTGGGACTCACCAACTAGGTTCTTCAAGAAGCATCAGCAGCCGAGCAGGGCATGGAACACTCGGGCGACTCCTCGGTGAACAAGCCTCCCGCTGTCTTCTGTCCCTGTAGATTGCAGGTAAGAGGAGACAGTGCGATCTCGCTACCAAGCAGTAGCTTGAAAATCAGCCAGACTCACCCCTTTATGACACAGTCCCACTGACTACCCTGAACCTTCATCTCCTCTCTGGGAAATAAGAATAATACTCATTTTGCATAAAAGATGGCGAGTATACATCTCACCATGCAACCTAAAGTCTGAAAAGCAACTTGTGAATTGTGTACAAAACAGGAAGCTAAATTGTGTTGTCGAAGAACTCAAGATAAAACCCTAAACTTAGATACCTTACAGGTACTGGTATTTCTTTAACCAGAATGAAAATCCCTTCAAGTTTCCTGCAAACATTCAATTATTCATTTCTCCAATAAGTCTCTGTTGGACACCAACTACATGTCAAGTGATGTCCTAGGTATTTTGGGGTATGTCAAGTGGCATGCTGGTGAATGTTTAATAGCCAAGGCCTCCCTGAGGGGAGCCCAGGAAGCCTGATTGATAGCGTTTGCCCATTACCATAGTGTAAAGTATCCCGGCACGGTCCATGACTAACTCCCTGTGAGATGCAAGTTGGAAGAGATGGGCATGGCGTGTTCTGGCTCCAGCCCTAGGTGTGTCCACAGATAAGTGATTCCGTCCCCCCACGCTCACAGAGCGCCCTTTCTGACATCACCTCCGCAGGTGAAGTGTGACCTGAGACCCCTCCCCCACCAAATCTCATACAAGAAAGTTTTCAGAGATAGTGATCTTTCAAAAAGTGATGTGGACTTCAAATTACTTTTATGACCATCATGACATTGTTTTGCTTCACTTTCCAGAAGCATCAAAGAAAACATCAGCTCCTGCCCAAAGCTGACTCACCTATAAAGGGCTGGAGCGCATGACAAAACTAAAGCCCAGCCAAAAATGACAATAGCACACAACAAAAAACCCACATTCCCCCGCTGAAGCTGTAGGTAACTTGCTATCTTCACTCTGGTCTTGCCCAAAGCAAAGGGGGCCTCATGCCCATGAGGGAAGCTCTGTCATGGTGTCTTTCTCTTGGGACCACTCAACTGTGGAATAAGCTGTCCAGGCTCAGGGTGGGCAGAGGGCTGGGAGAGGAGGGGAGGAACATGAGCTTTTCATTTCTTGAGACTTTGTACACACATGACACAATACACAGACGACCACCCCGATACTGTGTCCATAGTGTCCGGGTGCATGAGGTTGAACAACAGCAGACAACCCAGGAAGATGGTTCAGAGCTCCCAGGGCGCAGCTCCACGATGAGACTCAGTCTTTCCTGGACTTTCTTTTTAACACACGGCAGTAAAACCGGAGGAGAAAATGAGCAGGGCAGACTTTTGGCCAGTCTGGGAACCTGCAGCTCTGTGTGTGCCACATGCCACTCAACAAAACTAGGCCTGGTCCCCCGTGGCTGAGGTTGAAGGCGGAACCGGGGTCGCCCGGTCTCGCGTGTGTCCTGCGTCAGGCCTCGCTAAGCAAATACATGACAGATCCCAAAGCAAACACATCCAACCAGTATTTGGCCAAAATCCCCTTGCTGCTTGGACTTGCAATAGGCAAGTGTCTGACTGCCATGACTCTGTGCTACTCAACCCGTGATGAAGTCGTTTGGTCAGAGCTGCGGCAGGTGGCACTGGTATCTGCGAACATGCAGATCACGGGGAGGTGAGACGTGCTGTGCCAGGTGTAGATTGGAGGAGTAAACAGACGGCCTTGAGAAGACGCAGTGTGCCCTGTTCTACTGCCAAGGGCCCAGCGAGAATTCAGGAGAGCCTCAGCCACCCTCCTTTCCCCACAAAGTCCTCTGCATGGTACAGACCAGCAGTGAGCAGCAGAACCTCTTAGCTGGCTCCAGTCACACCCAGTGACCACATCCCTCCGTGGCAGTGTCGCTCCATCGGTAAGAGCCTGGGGATGGTGGCGGGAAGGCTGGCCTCCAATCCTGACCTCTGTTGACCTGCTCTGCTGCTCTGTTCCCTGGGGTCAGTCGTTGGGAAGATGGGGTAAGCTTTGTGTAAAGAACAGTGTCTGTCACAGACCAGGTGCTGCTGCATGGGGTGGGGAGGTGGTTTTGCAACAGGCCCAGGGGATGTTGGGAGAGCCTTCGATGGAATCTTTTGTGTGTGTGTGTAAGTTGGAGTCTCACTCTATCGCCCAGACTGGAGTGCAGTGGCCACCGCAGCCTCGCCTGCTGGGCTCCGGCGATCCTTCCGCCTCAGCCTTCTAAGTAGACAGAATTACTGGTATGCGCTACCACGACCGGCTGATTTTTTGACTTATTGTAGAGATGAGGTCTCGCTGCCCAGGCAGGTCTCGAACCCGTGGGCTCAGGCAATCCACTCACCTCAGCCTCCCAAAGGCGCGGGATTACAGGCCGAGCCACCGAGCCCGGCTCGATGGAATCTTGATGTCTTTGGGATGATTTGATTCTGTATGGTGTGCATACTTTGCTTTTCTTTGACTAGGCGATTTTACAACTCTGTAGAGACACAGTGGGTTTGTAGAAAATGGATAGTTAATGCAAGTAATTCCTGCTCACTGGAATGCATGCTATGTGTCATGGAAGACAACTGATTATCACCCATGGATGTGGGCCCATCCTGCCAGGTTACATTCGTGCACAGGTTCATTTCAGTATCCCTTAACAGACTATCAGGAATATAATTTTTTGGTTTTGGGAGGTTTTTTTTTTTAGTTCTCTTATGAACCAATTGTAACACTAGTGCATTGACTTCTTCATGAATAAACGCACTAAAGGAAATTTTGACTGGGGCTGATTTTACATTTGTAAGAGAATCACGATCTTATTCTCTTTTAAAGTCTTTCTCAGCCGGGCTCAGTGGCTCAGCCTATAATCCCAGCACTTTGGGAGACCGAGGTGAGTGGATTGCCTGAGCCCACGGGTTTGAGACCCACCTGAGCAACTTGGCAAGACCTCGTCTCTACACTACATCAAAAAAATTAGCTGGACGTGGTAGCACGCACCTGTAGTTCCGGCTACTTGAAAGGCTGACGTGGAAGGATCGCCGGAGCCCAGCAGGTAGAGGCTGCAGTGACTGGCAGCATGCCACTTGCACTCCAGTCTGGGCAACAGAGTGACACTCCAACTCAAAATAATAATAATAATAATAAAGTCTTTCTTGGCCAGGCTCACTGGCTCAGTTTGTAATCCCAGCACTTTTAGAGGCTGAGGCAAGTGGATTGCCTGAACCCGTAGGTTCCAGGCCAGCCTGGGCAACTTGGTGAGATCTCATCTCTACAACAAATTAAAAAATTAGCCGGACACAGTAGCACACGCCTGTAGTTCCAGCTACTTGGAAGGCTGAGGCGGAAGGATCGCCGGAGCCCAGCAGGTTAATGCTGGGATGGCCATGAGCATGCCACTGCATTCCAACCTGGGTAACAAAGTGAGACTCCAATTCAAAAAAAAAAAATTAAAATGGCTTTCTCAGCACTACCATCACTATCACCATTATTTTTCTTTCATTTAGTCACTCATTCATTCAACAAATTATCACCGAGTCACTGGCGTGTGCCAGGCCTGAAAGGCTCCCTCCTCAGTCTCTGCAATACTTCAGCTGTAACCGAAGTTGGAATTCAGTATTAAAAAGTCACGATTTGTCTCATGGTATTTTAGGAACGAATGTTTTCCTAAAGACCTGGTACTAACCACGTTGTTTATACAGAACTCCACAGTGTGTTTCGTTATCACTTTACTTTCTTTACCTGAGCCACTTGTTTATTTTTTTAAACCAAGTGCCCATTTTTACAACCTACAATGACCCACGGGGAAAAATACATCTCTATCGCTGAAAGATCTTCTAAAAGTGCCAGCACCTGAGAGGGTGCACTGAGAACATTATGCTGCCTTTAGAGAGGGGAGACCCCCCCCAAAAAAAAACTGAAATTATCTTTTTGGAGGGTGGGTTCCTTGTAGTCCAGGGTTCCCCCACTAGGTAAGTGTTCTAGGAACTCATTGGCATTCGTGTACCTGCTAGCATTGCTGTGAGAGGCTGTGTTCGGCTTCAGTAAATTTTTTATTGGAGATTCTTTCAACACATTTGCTCATTTCATGATGCGTGATTTACGAGCATACCTTCCCACACCACACTGAGTGTTCAATGGCTTTTGACCAAAAATAGAATGGCCCCCATGTTCCACCCCTTCTATTCACCCAATTTCACTCAGAGTGACTTTTTTTTTGTTTCCCTGGATGAAAAAAGTCCTCAAAGTGAGAGGTTTTGCCAGTGTGGAAGAGGTGAAACAAAAAACAGCAGAAGCACTAAAAGGCATCACAATTGACCAGTTCAAAAACTGTTTTGAGCAGTGGAAAAAGCATCTCTACAGGTGTATTGCATCACACCAAAAGGACTTTGAAGGAGACTGAAGTTTAAACACGTAAGAATAAATATACAATTTTTCATAAGTAAATTCCTCATTTTGGGGGTTCCCCCCCATACAAGAGACCCAGAAGGGGCCATTGAGCCCACTCGATCTCACAAAATGTCAAACATGTGAGTTACAAGAAAAGGCAGGACACCCGGTGCCGGGGACTCTGGTACACACTCAGATTTCACGGGTGAGCTAAATTAGCTCCAACTCACGTTTGCCACCCAAGTCCACAGAGATGAGAAACCCTGGGGCTGGAGAGGGGCTCTGGCCTGAGGGCACATCTTCCACCACCCGCAAGATACCCCAGCTCGAAGAGTGTCTTCGCAGTCTGCCCCGTCTGGAATAAACCAGCAGCCTTTCAGCTCCCAGTGTTACCAACCGTGTGGCACCGGGAAGACCCAGGGCCCTGACGGTACACTGCAGCCAGGGGACACTCAGGAGGGGTTTTGCTCTCAGACGTCCTCCCAAACCACGTCCTCCTTGACCTTCAAGGAGTGTGGACGCTCGTCCTGGTGGGGTTACTTTACATCAAAGGCCGGCAAGCCCACGGCTGCACCAGAGAGGCACGCCTAAGAAAATAAATGCCAGTTAGAGGGTGATTTAATGCAGTGAACTGCAGGGGCGGAGGCTGGAGGCAGTAGCTTTTAACAAGTTTTATTTGAAACACTAACTCGGTGTGGTTGTCACGACAGTGGTGCTGTGGCCGGGCCTGCACTGCTGACGGATGGAAACTGGCAGCTTCTCCCGACCATGCAGACGATCCACAGGGTAGTGACAGGGCTCGGCGGTGCCAGCGCTAGCCTTACACAAACCGCCCTCCCTGTGTTAACAAACAGAACGTTTTGGGCTGTTCTGGGCAGAACACCGGCAGAAGTATTCAACCATTCCTCCCTTTTCGTCTCGTTCTCCCTCTGAGACTTCATTTTACAAATGAAAGTGCTTCTGCAGAGAATCACTGCTAGGAAACAAAAATGGAATGTTTTACAGATATTCCCATCTGCAAATGCCCTCTGTAGTCACCAAGTCCCCCTTCCAGGTGAGAATCCCGAGTCAAGGAGGAGGAACAGACAGGACTCCTCGGCCATGGGTGTTTGGGGAAGCCGATGTCGGGGGCGAGGTCCCACCTTGCCATCCTTGACTTGGGGAACGCCATTGTTCAAAAACAAACAAAAACACCCTGTGGGGAAAAGTTCAACATTTCATATTTAAACCCCAGGTTTCCTTTTAAGGAAGCAAAACATCTTGAACTTTTGCTGTATTTTAAAACAGAACATTGTGACCCATGGACACGTACACCCGAACAGAACCTGGTGGCCAGTGGGGGGAAGACACCAGGGGACACCCAGGACCCAGTTCTGGGAACTTCTGGGATGGCTTTCTGCAGATCATTCCACAGTTGCCCTGTAGGCTGCATTCCCAAGTGCACAACTCCCACGTCTGCAGGGGCTTCACCCAAGGTAACTGACCACATGCCTCTGTCTCTGGACCACAGACATGCGGGGGCAGGGCATCGCTAATTCACCATTGTTCTAAAAGGCTCTCATGGAACATTGCGCATACATCCTCAACTGAATCTCCGTGGGTAGATAATAATCGCTCTTTTTTTCTTCCCCTTTTAAAATAGTTTTGAGTAATTTGTAGAATGACAATACAACCCATTGGAGCAAATGACTTTTCAAATAGTTCCCAAGTACTCCACCCACATTTTCAAAGACCAAAGAATTTGGTGAATTTAACCGTTTCTCAAGATGAAACTTGTAAAGGGCTTCTCCTCCAGCACAGACAGATGGCATTCTGGGCCAGCTAACCTGCACATAATGAGGTTTTCTGGGAAGTCTATCAGTGGATGTTGCTTTTTAAAACCATCACAAAAGAAAAATTATTCCAGCCAAAGGTAGGAACAGGAAAGGGGGAATCCATTCCTCTAATTCCACATATGGTTTAAAGTATTTTAAAATATTTGACAGCAAAAATAGGGGTTGGGTCCTAGTCAGGGAATGTTTCCACTGCCACTGTTTGTGTGTGGTACTGCACCTACAACCCCTGCGACATTTTGGTGGTACTTCTGATCTGCGGGAGGTCAGCCTCGTGATGTCAGCAAGACTTGAGAACTGCTGTAACTTCACTTGATTTACATCTCTACAAAATCCGCTTGGTGTATGCTAGTGGTCCCCAACCTTTTTGGCATCAGGGACCAGCTTTGTAGAAAACAATTTTTCCATGGATGGGATATGGGGCATCACCAGACGTTAGAATCTCATAAGGAACTGCAACCTAGATCCCTCGTACACACCATTCACATTAGGGTTCATGCTCCTATGAGAATCTAATGCCACCACTGATCTGACAGAAGGAGACAGAGCTCAGGCAGTGATGCCAGCGATTGGGAGCGGTTGTAAATACAGACAGAGTTTCACTTTGTTGCCGTCTGTTCACCTCCTGCCGTGCAACTCGGTTCCTGACAGGCCACAGACCATTGCTGGTCTGTGTCCTGGGTGTCAGAGTCCCCTGATGTATGGCGTCCCTGGGGAGCGGGGTCAGGAGGGAGGGAGCACAGGGTGGGCATGCTTTTGGTTCCCTCTCCGTAAGAGTCACCTGAGTCCCAAGACAAGTCGCCCTCAGGATGCCCCCCTTCCAGGACTCACTCTTCCCCTTCCCTTTCTTTCCGGGGTTGATCACAGATATGCATTTTCTGGAAACAACTCTTCACTGTTCTGTGTGGTTGTAAATATCTTTTTTACACACCCTGCCCGTGCCTTGTAAATATCTTTTTGTGAAGTCATCCTCAGACCACCTGCTCAGGCAGACTGAAGCCCAGTCCTGTGGAACTCTCATTCTGAACCTGTGTCCATGACCCCCTTCCCCGAGCAACCTATCAGTAGTCGTTTATTTCATTGTGTAAGTGCTTTTGTTTAATTCTCTATAAATTATGTATTTAAAGACATTTTTCTGTGAAGGGGAACTTAGACATCACCAGATTGGCAAAGGTGTCCCTGGCATTAAGAAAAACGGAGGAACCAAGTGAGTGGATGCCTATTTTGTCCTCCCAACTGCTTTCTTCCTCTATTTTTTTCTTTTTTTTTTTTTTAAATAAGAGAGTCACTCGATCACCCAACCTGGAGTGCAGTGGAATGATCATGGCTGCTGCAGCCTCAACCTGCTGCACTTAGGAGATTTTTCCACCTCAGCCTCCCAAGTAGCTGGGACTACAGGCACACACCACCATGCCAGCTAATTTTTTTTTTTTTTTTTTTTTTTACTTTTTGTAGTGACAGGGTCTCATCAGGTTTCCCAGACTGGTCTCAAACTCCTGGGCTCAGGTAGCCTCCGAAAGTGCTGGGATTACAGACATGAGCCACCACATCTCATGTCTGGCCAACTGCTCTCTTCTGAAAGTAGTATGTCATGGAACTCACTGTACCATGGAGAGGAAGCAAAGCTCCCCATCCCCTCCCTGTGTCCTTCTCAGGGAGACTTACCAAATAAGTCCCTCATTTTACCCCAAGGTGAAGCTTTCAGACAGGTCAAAAGGGTGAGGACAGGTCCAAAATGAGAATCATTTCCCAGGTATCAAGAGAAGTAAGTGGGTCCTACCTCCTTTGGAAAAAGATTCTGTCATCTCTGTTTACTTGTTTCTGTCTCTGTCTCGCTTTCTCTCTTGGTGTGTGCACATGCATGTATGTTTGGATAAAGAAGTCCAAAGACTAGTTGGACCATTCCTACAAGGAAATAATCCTGGGCAGTCCTCAATTTCTCTCTTTCACTCGATTCTGTTCATCCAAGGATCCTGAACCCCCTTGGCCAGCCCGACCACCTCTTTGTCCTTCCCCAAGCCTCTCTGTCATGAGCCAGCTGAGTCAGATAGGCCTGACAAGAAGTACCTCAGTTCCCTGAATCTTCCCTCAAACCAAGAAGGGCTTGATCAACCTCAGCCGTTCCCATTTTCTGATCTGGGCCAAACTCTCTTGCTCACTGCTCTCCCGGTCTCTTGTGGTCAGAGCTCCTCTGGCCTCTCTGCGCAGTGAACGGGAGAGACAGAGGCGGGGCCGGCACATGGGGTCACTGAAGGACAACTGGCTCTTGTGCACTGCCTCATCCATTCTGAGACTGCTGGACATCCTTCTCCATAGAATCCCGCCCAGCCCACCGGAATGTGTAGCTCGGGGGCTGAAGCCCTGTTTGCATGAGAAGCAGGTTGTTTTGCTTTTTTCTCTGGTTTGATGAAATGGTTTGTTGAGGGGAATGCCCATTGTTCCAGGATCCTCTCACCAAGTGTCACTAGACCACTGTGCTCAGGGTGCTCGCTTCATCAGCACATGCGTCAGGACGACTGTGCTTGATGTGGTTAAGCATCGATCGTCACTGACGAAAGGATTCACGCCGAAGAAGAAGTTGAACAACAAACCGAAGCGTGTGAAGTGAATGCAATCACAGCCCAGGACAAGAATGTTTTCACAGCCAAGATGATGTAGAAACATCGAAGTCAAGTCTCGGGGCTTAGATCACAACTATGCAGAATCAGGACCAAGAATTTTAACAGGCAACCCATGAGCAAGAGGCGGTAACACACAAGATTAGAAATTGCTGACCTTGAGCCAGTCTATCACTGAAAATGGAACCCATGGCTAGTCTGAGTTTTAAAGAAAAATAAAAACTAAGAATGAGAAAAGATTCAGTGAGCCGTATAAAACCTACAACCATCCCAGAGGCAACGAGAAGACTAAGCACACAGCATGCAGGGTGGGATAAGAAAAATGTGACCATTGAAGACCAACCAGAGGGAAGAAGAGGAGACATCTCAATGTATCGAAATATGAGCCAGGTCAGGGAGCACAGCAAATCCCACAGCCTGGGTTCACAGGCTCCATCTGCACAAAACAAGCGTGTCCCAACTTTATTCCAATTTTATGACAAAAAAGTTCCCTCCTCCTTATCCTTTGGCTTACAAAGTGCTGAAGTATTTGTTAAAGGTTGAAGATTTTGCAAGTACTAACCTACTGCCAATTATTGGACCTGGCGTAGAAAATGCCTCATAACAGGAGGGGAGAAACCTATCCTGGGACCAATATCTTTAATACCTTCGTTATTAAGAGAAGCTGGTTTCTGGGCTGATAAACAAGTGCTCACAGCCGTGTGGCTCAGGGCATTCGTCTTGAAAACACAGGACTGTGATTGGAGAGGTAGGGAGAAGAACTAGTCCCGTAATCCATACATCCTCCAGACACCACCTAAGCCATGTACTGTTTTAGCTCAAGCGAGTTGCTCAGATCCTCTAAGACTCTTTCATCTATTCTGTGAGCCTATAACTGTCCTGTTTTTGCTTAAGCTGGAATGAACTGGGCTTTCTGTCACTTGCAACACAGACTCCTGACTCAAGGCTATTGAGCAAATTGCATAACATAAGCCTAGCTAACACTACATGTGGCGTCTGTGCCTACGCAAATTCTCACTAAATGATAGCCACTTTTATTATTATTCCTGATGCTGACTGAAATGTAGAGGAAACACATGTTCTGCCATCTCCCTAGTTTAGTGATGCTAATATTGGAGTATGTCAAATCAAATCATTTATATAAGACTCTAAGGCATGGAAATAGAGAAGAAAAAAAGCACTGCCTATCACCAAGTTGGTAATCCAAGGTGAATTTTGGCTCACCACGTTGGGTTTGCGGATACCTAGGCTTTGGAAATGTTCTCATCTAAAACTTTTTGTGTTTCGAAGCAAAACAGACATCTCCTAGCTTCTTTTCTGAGGTGTTCTTGATCAGTAAGTACTCTTGTTGGAGGTCCCTCAGTTCCTCGAAGCCTGTATATGGGTCCCCAGGACCCCGTTGCCTTTTTTTCCTTTGAAAAACACATCATTCTAACACTTACCTGGTCCTGTCTGCATCCTTCCTACTGCCTGGCACACAGAAGGATGAGACCCTTCCAAAATCTTCTGAACCTCATGCCTGCGTATGCTGAGGTCAGAGCTCCTTCCCTTACCCACTCCTTGTACCACACTGGTTGGAATCTTTAAGAAGATGTCCCTTGTCCTCATATTTTGTGGAGTTAAGTTTGGTTCTACTTGTCCGTGGCTGCAATTAATTTCTGGACTGTCTTACTAGAAGCTGTGTACCTCTGACAACCAATGTCAACGTCTTGGAAGATTTAGCACACTAACCCATTTATCCAACACACACTTACTGAGGTCTTGCTGTGAACCCAACTCGACACTAGCCACTGGGAGTGCAGTCCCTGGTAATGGCCCTGTCTCCAAGAAGCTGACTGCTACATTGGAGAAACAAATGTATAAGAAGTTAAAATTTGAAAAACCCAGGCTCGGTGGCTCAGCCTGTAATCCCGTGCCTTTGGGAGGCTGAGGTGAGTGGATTGCCTGAGCCCGCGGGTTCGAGACCCACCTGGGCAGCGAGACCTCATCTCTACAATAAATCAAAAAATCAGCCGGGCATGGTAGCACGCGCCTGTAATTCCGGCGACTCGGAAGGCTGAGGCGGAAGGATCGCCAGAGCCCAGCAGGCGAGGCTGCGGTGGCCGGGAGCGGCCACTGCTCTCCAGTCTGGGCGATAGAGTGAGACTCCAACTAAAAAAAAATAATTTGAAAAACCAACACATGAAGTCGACTAGTGTCTCTCAACCCAAGGCCCGATCTTAGACTCTCCTGCAGAGCTTTAAAGAAAATGCCCTGAGCAAGTCCTGCCGGAAGGAGGTAAACTCAGAGTCTCTGGTTGTGAGCACTTTCCAGTGAGTCTATTGTGTGTCCACTCAGAGAACCACTGCAAAGGAGTGTAACCGATGCAAAAGATTGGTAATTCGCTCAATATATACCATTGCTTGCCTCCCAGGTGCCACTCAAAGTACAGTTGCAAATTTGGGCTGAATTATTCACCACCCGCCCTCTGCAAATGTCATTATTTAGTAGTTCAAGCATTTTCCTGTGTTTGTGTTTCCTTGAACAATCATCCAAGTGATGGACTTAATTCAAGAGTTCAATTTATGTAATTGATTTTGAATCTATTTTTGAAAAACTTCCCCAGTAACACAGATTAGAAACCTCATCAATCTGGCATCTGTCTAAAATCTAATTCATTAAGAAGCCTTCTGTGTGGAGCTGTGATTTAATACCTGCAATGCGACCTTCTTATCATACCACAGAAATCAGTAAATCTAGCATAATTTATTGCAAAGAATCTGTAACTAAATATTACACCATTGCATTTACACAGACTTCTTCACAGACCCAGTGTGTTGCAAATTTAATTTTTTCCCTCTATTTATACGTGTTTATGACATATTTTCCCCAAACAAGAGCTCATTTTATGACCAATTTTATGAAGCCATTTAAAACATTATTTTTATCACATTTAATGAAAACAATTACATCTAACTGCCCTGAAGGGATTAAAACAACAATTGAGTGAAATATCATAGTAATAAAAAGCCTGAACTGATGTCTGAAATCAGCTTGAAATAAAATATGTTAGCGTCCTATATTTTAAAACCTGTTATAGTAGCAGAAAATCTTCAAATCTAATTTAACACAGATGCATAACTATGTTATAAGCACCCCCGGAGAAAGGTCAGTGTGACTGCATTCATGAATTTAAGAACTCGCACAGAAAAACCGATTTTCATGGAAGGGAGCCCGTTTTCTCCTGTGTATGGAAGCTTGTCTGTGTGTATTCAAGTGACTGGATGTAACCACTATCCAAAAAGAGAATAAATGTATTTTCTTCGCACCTTGGGTTACAAGTCTGCAAGACTTGTCCCCCTTTATGTGATTTCCACCATGTAAAAAGCGAAAGTTTCTGAAGGTCTGAAGCTACTTTGCTGGGGACAATCCAAACCACGTAAGCTTTTGTGTATTGAATCTGCTTAGAGAATTTGCTGACTTCCTCCAACTCTTGCTTGGGCTATCCCTGAGGGGGTCACACCCTCCCTGCCTGCCTCCCAAAATGATCAGTCGAGATCATCTTTCTTAATCAAGACCACCTTGTTCAGAGTCATGCATCTATGAATGTGAACACGTATGCAGTTTTCGCATCACACACGTAACTTTAGCTTTGCATGTGTAACGTGTTTAGATGTGTGTCCTTTTGAAGTCTCTATATAACACGTGAGTGTTACATGATGTATAAATAGGATAGGATCAGCTTAATTCCTCCCTAGGCTTTGGAAATGTTCTCATCTAAAACTTTTTGTGTTTGGGCAGAGAAAGCCATGTCCTCTCAGGAACACACCCAGGACATTACACATGGATGGGCACAAAAAGAGTATTCTTTTTCTGTCTTCGAAGATAGGGATTTTTATGAACATTCTCAGCACCAGAGAATTCGAAGTGTAGATTCATTCAACACCTGCAATGCATCAAGTTAACTCAAGACAACGGAGACGTGAACCTGATGGCGAAGGTGCCCACAGAGTTCATGGTGAACCATGAATGCTGTCCTGTGGACATCAATTGCCACGGGGTCTTCAGCTGAAACGGGCTAGAGGGGAGTCCTGCAGAAACAGAAGTTTTCAGCAAGCCAGAAAAGGCTTTTAAAGTAGAAAACTCACATCGAAACACCTTTGTGGAACTTTCACTCTGTCTCAAGGGATGTGCAAAATATTTATCTTTTATAAAAAGTATGTGAAAAGCCAACCAATTGGTAGAAAATAGGTTAGTTCCCAGTAAAATCTATTCTTTCTGGGGAGGTACCTCTCACAGATCAAAGGTGATTCAAAGTGGGTTCTGTGTTATGTATACTTTTATTTAAAGTAAGTGTTTAAACCATAGCCATCAAACTAACCATCAGTAACTCAATATGCACTGCTCTCGGGAGAACAGAGACATTTTGATGCTTATAGCAGCTTTTGCTCATATTTTTAAGAGGCCGCGGAGTCCAATAAGCGTGTGCTGTCTGTAACGTATTACCGACATGCCACAGACGACAAGGGTTAACAGTGCAGTCTGTCGAGCAGTATAAAATAATTTTGCATGATTTTATCCAGAGAGAAGCACAAATGTACCACACTGCTCCCTAGAAAAAATAAAAAATAAATAAAATAAAATAAACATGACGATATGTTCTCAGCGTTTCAAACGTCTGGAAAGAGCCCCCCTGGAAAACGAATCTCAGACGCACAGGATTAGGACTTGGGTGTTGTGGTCCTCTGAACTCAAGCTGTTGGTTTGAAAGCACAGTTCTGCTGAGGGAGGGTCCCCTCAGCCCAGAGTTGGCGGTTGAACGCCGGCCACGTCCCCATCTCAGGCCTGCTCCCACAGGGATCAGGGATCAGGCAGCCCGCTGTCAGTATGGGCCGAGGAAGCGGTGGACATCCAGGGATGGACTAGGAGAACAGACATACACTCACTCACCCCCACCTCTTCACCAGACAGGGTTCACCGGCATCCCACCCTGCTCTGCCCCTCCCAGGCTTCTACATTTCTGTCGGACTTTCAGAAGGGAGGAAAGGCATCTTCTGACACCGTCTGTGACTCCACACCTGTAAGAAGATGAGTGAGCCTTTTATTTTTCCTCGGATGGCGCCCCCCTCCCCTGTCTCCTGCACACACACGTGGCCTTTGCCCTTCCCGGCTCCCACACGGCCAGGCCATCCCTGCACCATGACCCGCCACGTCCCTCTTGTCTCCTGTCCAGCCCCGGTGCCTTCACGTGCCTGCCTCTGGCTCCTTTCCTCGCCTCTTCCACCCTCTCTGACAGCTGGGCAGACAGCCAGCGCCCCTGCCATTTTCACAGCTCGAGGAGTCTACCAGATAGCGCTCAGCCCGCAGTGGTGACCTCACGGGGAATTTATTTTTCCTTTTGGGTCTGAGTTTTGTGAGCTGGATGCAGACCGATGTGTTTTCTAAGTCAGGCCAACGGTCCTGGAATCCCTGAACCGAGGCTGAAGTCTCGACAGCTTTTTGTCGCTCCTGATAACCTGTTCAAGGGAAAGAAACGACATGTTTAAAACTGGACTGACCTCCGTCTGAACATGAACCGGGCACTCCACCCGCACACCATCGTCAAACATGCAGACATGACAGCAAAAACCCCAAGCACACCCGAGTCCATAAATGCGAAGTTATGGCTTTCACAGCTGCCGGGATGCCTGTGTCAGTGGCGTTTTCCGTGCCTGCGATGGGTGGGAAGTTTAACAGCGTCATGCAAGCACAGTGTGGCCACAGGAGCTACCGGGTCCCAGACGGCCTTGACTTTGAACCAGCGGGGCCCATACTGTGTCCACTGTGTAAATTACACGTACCAAGCCCTTTTCTACCCAAAGGAGCGCCGGTTCACAGCACTTGGACCTCCCTGAAGTGCACACGTACCAGACTGACCTCTCCCGGTGATCTGGAACTCAGTGGCTCTCAATGGGGGACCAGGCTAGACAGGCAGACACGTGCTTATGCTCCAATTGCTTTACCACGTGTACCTCACATGCAGCAGGGCTCACCCCTGTTTTTCCTCCTCCTTTAAATTTCTGTTGGACTTTCAAAAACAAGAAGAAGTAGACAGCTAGGCTCTTGGGTTCCTGAAATTCCTTGTGACTCACATCCATGCACCCCACCCCACCCCCTGTCAGAAGCTCAGAATTCCCCAACTCATAGTCCCACAAGCCTCAAATCCCCACGTGTGGTTACAGTTTTCTTGCTCAGCAAGCATGTGCGAAAGCTGAAGTTGACCTGTTTATAGATCTTTGAGGTACTGTGGACTTTCCCTGGTGTCATCTCAGGCACTGAATCGAGTTTCGCTGGCAACATCAGATATCAGGAATAGAGAAATTGACTGCTGGTTGTCTGATACTCTAACTCTCTAGTGGATGTTACAGTGTTTCTTATCAGGAGCAAGTTGGTAGCTGGTAGCGTGTAACATGTTCGATGAGTTCTGAAATTTCTTTTTTTTTTTTTTTTGAGTTGGAGTCTCACTCTGTCACCTGGACTGGAGTGCAGTGGCTGCTCCCGGTCACCGCAGCCTCGACCTGCTGGGCTCCGGCGATCCTTCTGCCTCAGCCTTCCAAGTAGCTGGAACTACAGGTGTGCACTACCATGCCCGGCTAATTTTTTTTTTTTTTGATTTATTGTAGAGATGAGGTCTCGCCAAGTTGCCCAGGTGGGTCTCGAACACGCGGGCTCAGGCAATTCACTCATCTCAGCCTCCCAAAGCGAGGGATTACAGGCTGAGCCACTGAGCCCGGCTGAAATTTCTTTATAAAAGTGTATGATCTCAAACCTGGGTGTTGAGTTCTACCCAGAAGGGGTTAAGAAGCGACACTGTCTCCAGTGAAAATCCTGTTTTGTTTTGCTTTCCCATGAAGCAGCTGAAAAATTACAAAGTTTGGAATTCTTAGACTCTTTCTTCATAAACCCAAATACAGATCTATAGATACAGACACAAGCCCTTATGTAGCTCTGTGTCTTGACTCTACCCAGGCCCGTTGTCCAGGAGGGTGGACTAGACAGCGAGGGTTCTGATCCCAAGGTAGGAACCACCATGCACGGTCCAGGCGGGCTCACTACCGGCACATGTGGCATCTTTGAATAAAGCAGAGAAAGGCATCCCTCCAGCCAGTCTGGTAGAAAAATGTGTCCCCGCTGGATATTCCAGTTCAGGTTATTTCTCCCTGGTGACTCTGCCTCTTGCCATGGCTCAAGGCCTAGTGAATCCAGCCAGCAAACCTTGGGCTCTGCCCCACCCATCTCAGAAGCCAGGCGCCTCCGTGCAGGACATGCCCTGAACAGCCATACACAGTGACCTTGGCAGCAGAAAAACAGCTCTGGCCAGCTACAGAGGTGTTAGAGCGTGGCTCAAAGGTTGGGCTCGATCATGTCTAGTTCTGAACCAGTTTTACAATCTACTGCCATATCACCTGCTTTTCCCTCTCTAAGCCTCAATCTCCTCATATGTAAAACTGGCATAACAATAACATTGCACAATAATTAGTTAATATATGCAAAAGTCTGCAGGCTGGCACACTTTAAGTGTTCAATACCCTCCAGTCAGTGGAGTGATCCTGGTTTAGGAGACGGGAAGCTTTGGTCCCACCTCTGCAAAGGTGTGACCTTAACTATCACCACGTTTTGCTTCAATGTCTAGACCTTTATCACATGGGAATGCTAAAGCAATCAACGAAAATACTAGCAAAAAAAGATTCTATACCATCGTGGTGTTTTCTGTGAAAGTAATTAAGTATAGCTGAGGTTTTTTTGTTTTTTGTTTTTTGTTGGAATCTCACTCTGTCACCCAGACTGGAGTGCAGTGGTATGCTCCCGGCCACCGCAGCCTCGACTTGCTGGGCTCCAATGAGTGACACGCTCATGGCAACCACAGCCTCAACCTTCTGGGTTCAGGTGATCCTTCTGCCTCAGCCTTCCAAGTAGCTGAGGTTTTAAAGTGAGAATACCAGTAAGTAAGTTTAGCCTATGGGTTTCCCCCAAAAGGGCGGGAGAGAACCAGGATACAAAGATAGCAGTCATTGCTCAGGAAGAAACCGTCTGTTTCCATCTGGCGAGGGCAGTTGTTTCTTAAGAAATAGCCCTGCTCAAGCAGCCCACTGCAATAAGCAGACAGACTTATTCACAGCTAGCCTACTACACTGGAGATAAAGTTCTCACCCCCTCCCCCAAAAAAGCTGATAAATATTGACAATAGCCCAGGAGTGCTCAAGCTTCACTTTGTGGGGGCTTTCTACCTGATTCATTCATGGCTGTAACACCATCCCAATTATCCCAGCAGGATCACGAGGGGTCACACTTACAACAAGGAAGGCTTCAGAAACGGGGCCATGATCTCCGAATGGGGTAAGTGTTTTACAACAAGCATCTTCATGTGAGAGCAGAAACAATCAGAAGGCGGCCTGAACTTCTGACTGGCATTAAAGGAGAATGAAACAGGCCTAAATTTTCACTTCCTTCTTGTTATGATTTAATAGAAATTTTAAAAGATCATTATTTTGCTCCTCATTTCTGCCTGATGGTGTCTACAGACTTGAGAAGGAGCTGCTCATTTCAGACCTCTCCAACCTTCAATAATGCTACAAAACACCTGTCCCTGTGTTCCTCCTCCTCCCTGAGTTAGTAGAGGACAGTCCTGGAAAGGGGATAGGAGAGTCTGACCTCACAGCCACGACAGGGTCCCTTAGGCAACCTGAAAATCCTGTGCCATATCGGCATGCTTACAGAGTGATGCACACATCCAATCCACATCTCTGGAGGTCCCGGTGCTACCTTTTCTGCCCTTCTTAATCTTGAGGGGTCCAGAGGTTAGAAAGTTGTAACTGCATGATTGATAAAGTCTACCAGCTTGATAATTTAAAATTTTCCACACAAAAAAATGGAAATTCCTCTCTATGTGTTGCCATCCATGCTAGGTTGATAGCACTAAAATATCTCAGTACTCTGTTGGCTGACCTTCTAACAGACCCTATGTCTGGAACTTGGTTACTTTATTTTATTTTTTTGCTTTCGACAAACGTTTATGAATGTACATATGTGTCAAGCAGAGGACTGAGCATTAGAGATAGAAAGACTCATGAAGATAGCTATCATTAAACAGTAGCACTTTGAATCATGTTACTATCACTCAATAGTAACACTTTGGGGGCTACCATTACAGAAAAAGAATTTTAGAAAACAAACAGTTCCGCCCACAGATACTTCTAGTACATCAAAACAATATATCATGATAAGTACTATAATAACATTATTGTAAGTACTATAATAAAGCAAAATTTCGTGTAAACCCCCAAAGTAGAAAGCCATTAACTAGCTAGGGGTTCGGGTAAGACTTTGCATAAGAGGTGACATGGGACTACATTCATTCTCAGGTACAGAGAAAAGAATTATACACAACGACCAAGGGAGACTTGTCTCAGGTATGCAGGGCTGGTCAAACACTTGGAAGCCAATGAATATATTCCTTCACATCAACAGACTAAAGAAGAAAGATCATATGATGACATCAACAAATACAGAAAAAGCATGTGACAAAATCTAACAATGACGAATCATAAAAATCTCCCAGCAAACTAGAAATGGAGAAGAGTGTCCCCAACTTGGTAGAAAACATTTCAAAAACCTACAGCTTACTGATGTTCATGGCAAGAAGCTGAATTCTTTGATGCTAAGATCAGGGAGAAGGCAAGAACATCCCCTCCCACGACTCCTATTCATCGTCATGTTGGAAGTCCTGGCTAGTGCAGCAAGACAACAAAAGGAAATAAAAGGTATATGGATTGGAAAGAAAGAAATCTTGTTTGGTTCACAGAGGACACATGGTCAATGTAGAAAATCCCCAAAATCTGCCACACATACAAAAAAGTGTAACTCCCAGATTACAACAAGGTTTTAGGGCACAGAGTCAATATACAAAAGTAAATGATTTTTTCATACACCAGTAATGAACAATTGGTATTTAAAATTAAAAACACAATACTATTCATATTAGTACCAAAGGGAACTGGAATACGTAGGCATATATCTCATAAAATATTGACAGGATCTATGAGCAGAAAACTACAAAACTCTGATGAAAGAAATTAAAGTAGGTCTAAATACATGGAGAGATATTTCATGTTCATGGATAGGAAGACATAACATTGTCAAAATGTCAGGTTTTCACAACGTGATCTATCCAGTCAATGCAATCTTAATCAGAAGTCCAGCAAGGTACTTTGTGGAAATCAGCAAACAAACTCTAAGGTTTATATGGAAAGGCACAAGACTCAAAATACTGAAGTAGAACAAAGTTATGGGCTGACACCACCCAGCTTCAAGTCTTACTACAAACATATAGAAAGACACTGTGGCATTGGCCAAAAAAAAAACAGACACAGCTTTTTGCAAAAGAGTGAAGGTAATTCAATAGCAAAAGGACTGTCTGTTCAAGAAATGGTGCTAGAACAATTGAACATCCATCTGAGGAAAAAAGAGAAAATAGTTTAGACATGGGCCTTATACCTTTCACAAAAATTAAGCTACAATGGATCATAAACTCAAAAGTACAATACAAAACTAAAAAGTGTCTGGAAAGTAACATAATGGAAATTTTGCTATTTTGAAACTATCAATGAATTTTTAGATACACCAAGAGCACAACCCATGATAAAAGATAAAAGATAGATAAGCTCTTTTAAAATTAAAAACTCTTCTTTCTTGCGTTAAGGAAATAAAAGATAAACCACAGATTGGGAGAAAATGTTTGCAAAACATATATTTGATAAAGAACTTGTATCTAAAAATACTGAAAACTCTTAAAACTTGACAATAAGAAAATAAACAAGCCAGATAAACATTAAAAAAATATTCCAACAACCACTCATCAGAGAAGCTGTGTCAAATAAGCATATTAAGGTATGCTCAAGTCAATAATGAGATACTATTACACACCTATTGGAATGCCTAAAATCTAAAAACTTGACAATTCTGAATGCTGGGAAGGAACCAGGGAAACAGAAACTCTCATCTATTGCTAGTAAAATTGCAAAATAGTACAACCCCTTTGGAAGACTGTACAAGTTTCTTATAAAGCTAAACATCATCTTACCACACAACAAAGCAATAATATACCTAGGT
Organism: Carlito syrichta; assembly: GCF_000164805.1. Classification (NCBI taxonomy): domain Eukaryota; kingdom Metazoa; phylum Chordata; class Mammalia; order Primates; family Tarsiidae; genus Carlito; species Carlito syrichta. Next base: position 80,809 of record NW_007248528.1, read on the forward strand.
GTTTATCCAGTTGAGTTGAAAGCTTGTGTGTACACACACACACACATACATACATACACACACACACACACTTCCTGTACATGAGTGTTTACAGTAGCTTTTTTCATGAATACCTCTCAAACTGGAAACAACATGATATCCTTCAGTAAGTGAATGGGTAAACTTGTCACAGTCTGTCTATACAATAGGATATTATTCATTGATTTTTTTAAAAAACCAAGCTGTTAAGCCATAGAGACAAGGAAGAAACTTTCCTGTGTCTTGGTAAGTGAAACAAACCATTCTGCAGGGCCACATACTGCAAGACCCCAGTTATTCAGCATAACTGGAAGAAATAATGCCACAAAGAGAGTGTAGAAATCTGTGATTGTCAGGGAGGGCGAGGAGGAAGGATGAGTGAATGAATCATGGGGTGTTTTCAGGACAATGAAACTCCTCCCCATGAAACCTACAACGATGTATGCACGACAAGAGGCATGTGCAAAAACCCTTAGACCTCTACAACACACAGAGAGAACCTTAACAGACGCACATTTTATAAATGGCAATTTAGGAGTTCAGGGGATCCAAGGAAAGAGGGGGCTGGGGGAGGTGCTGACCCAAGAACTCCAGAAACAAACTCTGCAGGCCTGAGTGAAGAGCTGCACACAGCTTCTTATTCCAGCTGATACTGTTGCTCCCTGTGGGGCCAGGGACAATAATTCTGGCACTGTTAGTGACGTATACTGCAACTGAAAATTCAGAGAAATTGATGGGAGATCTTAAGAGCTAGGTGCCTCCCAATTACAGTGGGAATTCACAGATAAGCACAGGGAGAAGGCCGTGGCCATGGTTAGATCTGGAGACATCGGCATGAACTCATGCCTAACTACTGATAGTGAAGCAGATAGTTACACAGGGACATACTTATAGACATGAATATGCAGATTAGCATATACACATGTGTGTCTTTGCTTTGTCAGCTGAGAAGCTAAAAGAAATGACACCTAGTATCAATAAGCATATCTGGTGCCCAATACTTGGTTTCTAATTCCATTGGTCTTTAGATGGAGTGGGATGACCAGGACTCCTGGGAGAAACAGTTGACTCTAGGACTAGGGTAAGAAAGAGACAAGGTGAGTTTGAGGCATTTTATAGTACCAGAAAGTAAGAAAGTGCTAAAAACAAAATCACATACAGGCACACTGGAATCATTTGACTGACAAAATTAATTCATTAGTAGTGGACTATAACAAATGTTAATCCAATAGTGATCTCAGTAACTGAACGAATAAATTAATAAATGGAGAACAGATACATCTTCCTTGCAGAAGAATTCCAAATAAATTATTAAAGAAATTATATGTATGTCCCCCCGAAAAGAGGGGGACATAAGGGTGAGTGTACACTGTGACTTCTTTCCAAACTCTGCAGTATAGGAAAGGGAATGAAAGAGTAACTTAACAGTGGAGACACCTGACAAACACGACTTCAACCAGATGTCAAGTTCAACATCAACATTCAAACCATGTGGACAGTAGGTACTCTTGATATGATGTGATGAACATGGCTTTTTCTCTCTGTGATCTTCTTCCCAAAAACACATCGCCCTTGTCTAAACATGAGAAAAGCATCACACAAATTCCATCAGAGGGGCATCCCACAAGCATCTGACCAGCACACCTCAAAACTGTCAAGGTTCTCAAAACAAGGACAGTCTGAGGAATGTTATAACCAGGAGGAGTTTAAGAAAGCAGGATAACTAAATGTATTGTGGTATTCTGGATGGGATCCTGAAACAGAAAAAGGGCCTCAGGTAAAATCTAAATAAACCTGGACTTCAGTTAATAACAATGTATCAGTATTGTTTCTTCAGTCATAAGAAGTGGTGCATACTCATGTAAGATGTTAGTAAAAGGATAAACTCTGTGAGGAGGGTGGACAGTTGGTATCTGAACTATCTGTTCAAAAGTTTGTAAATCTACAGTGTCCTAAAAAAATATGTTAATCAAATTATCATTGGTTATAGTGTCAAAAATAGAAAATGTTTTGTAATAAATTCAACAAAAGGTGTGCAAGATGCTCTCACTAAAACAGCAAGCCATTGACGAGAGAAATTCAAGGCCTAAGAAAACAGAGAAATACAAATTTCAAGGCTCTTAAGACCCCTATGTTCTCCCAATTTATCCAGAGATTCAAGGCTCTTCCAAACAAAATTCCAGCAGGATTTTGCAGTAATTGGCAAGTCGATTCTAAAATGTATATAAAAACGTGAGTGACCTAGAAAAGTCAAAAAAGAACAAAGTTGGAACACTTATATTATGTGCTTTGAAAGCTTATTATAATGCTACAATAATCGTGACAATGTGGTCCTGGCATAAAGGTAGACAATACATCCATAGCAATGTACAGAAAGTCTAGGAATAGTCTCCACATGTATGATCAATTAATTTTCACCAAAGGTCTTAAGGCAATTCAGTGAGGAAAGAATAGCCTTTTTAGTAATTTGTCCTGCAAAATAAATAGCCATGTGCAATGGAAAAAAAATTGAACCTTACTACATATACAAATGAACCCTAGACCAGATGTAAGGACTAAAACTATAAATCTTCCAGAATAACATATGGGAGAAAAATTTTAGTGTCCTTGGGTTTGGCAAATATGTCTTAAACAGGACCAAAACATCACAAATTATAAAATAAAAATCCATACATTGGACTTCCTCCAAATTAAATATTTTACCTCTTTCAAAAACATTGTTACGAAAATGAAAAAAAAAAAATACACCACAGACTAGGTGAAAATATTTGCAAAATGTATGTCTAACAAAGGACTTTAACAAGAAATATTTAAAGAACTCATGCTTAATTTTAAAGGACAAGTAAAAAATGACAAAAATATTTAGACACTTTACCAAAAAGATATATGGATAAGCCGGGCTCGGTGGCTCAGCCTGTAATCCCACGCCTTTGGGAGGCTGAGGTGAG
>NW_007248528.1:83848-100942 GCF_000164805.1 Carlito syrichta
CACTGCACTCCAGTCTGGGCAACAGAGTGAGACTCCAACTCAAAAAAAAAAAAAAGATATATGGGTATCAAAAAAGCATAGGGAAAGGTATCCAACACCATTAATCCCTAGAGAAATGCTCATTTAAGTCACAATGAGATGTCATTGCACACCAACAAGAGTTTATAAAATTTAAAAGATGGTCGATACCATGTGTTTGCAAGGATTAGAGCAACTGGAACTCTCAAACAATTCTGGCAGGAAGTTAAAGTACAACCCATTGTGACTCTGGAAGACAACTTGGAGTTTCTTAGCAAGTGAAGCACACATCTACCATGTGACTTGGCCATTTTACTCCTAGGTATTTACCCCAGATAAAAGAAATCATACATCTACTCAGGACTCAGACATAGATATTTATAGCTACTGCTATCTGTAATAACCCCAAGCTGGAAACAACCCTCCCTTATGTCTATCAAGAGAGGAATAGATAAAGAATTGTGTGTGCTATGACCAAACATTAGAATGCTACTCAGCAACAAAAAGGAATTACTACTGATACTTGCAACAATGTAGATTACTCAAAATAATTATGTTGACTGAAAGAAACCCAATAACGACCACAAAAAAAAAAAAAAGAAAATTCATGGTATTATTTCACTTATGAAAAATTCTAGAAAATTCAAATTAATTAATGTGACAGAAAGTATGTCAGTTTTATGGTCTGAGTGTCTGTTTCCCCCCAGAAACGTATTTGTTGAAATCCTAATTCCCATGGAGACAGTATTAGCAAGTGAAGTCTTTAAAGAGTAATTTGGATTAGAAGAGGTCATGAGGATTGATTAGGATTAGTGTCCTTATAAGGTTCCCATGTGAGCTTGCTTCCTCTCTCTGTCCTGTGAGCATACAAAGAAGACAGCCATCTATGAGACAGGAGCAGATCTTCACCTGATGCCAAACCTACTGATGCCTTGGTCTTGGACTGCCTGGTCTCCAGAAGTGTGGGAAATCCATTTCTGTGATTTATAAACCACACCGTCCATGGAAGTTTGTTTTAGCAGCCAGAACACACTAAAACATCAGCATTTACTTGGGAATGAAGTGGGAAAGAGTGAAGGGTTACAAAGAGGCATGAGGAAACTTTGAAGGTGATGGGGAAATTCATTCTCCCAACTGTGGGATAGCTCCATGGAAGTGCACTATGTCAAAGTCTATTCAATTTCACACTTCAATATGTGCTGTTTGTTGGCTGTCAATTATCTCTCGGCACAACTAAAATATATGTGGTCCATCCAACCAAGACAACAATCTTGCTGTAGAACTTTCACCTGTCTGCCTCTACTTCCCCTCAGAGACCCCTCTAGGCCTCCTAGAATAGCTGTTGCCTAGAACACATCCTATTCTGAAATCTCCACTGAACATCTTGCTTTGCACACAAAACCTGCCATTCCAGTTTACTCACTGTCTTACTCTCAAAACGTCTCACCTTCAGCCACTTCAGGAGCTGTACCCCATGATCCAGGAGCTTCCACCTTTGTGTTTTGTTTTTCCTGGTCTGCCTCATGAATCCACTCTCCTCAAAGTCCCATGTGAGGACACAGATGCTCTCCGAAGATGCCCCTCCCAGATGCCTGCATCTCTTGAAGGGAGTATGGAGACATTGTTACCTTCTTTGAGTTTGAATTTTCTTTCCTCAGAAGATTAAATTCCATGGTCTATTACTTCAGTCAGTTGTATTACTTTCAAATTTCTCATGTCTAATTTTAATCCCAATTCTCTTACATCCAGTCCTTCCTTCTCACTCATTCTGTCAATTCTCAATGTCTGATCTGTCCACCTCCCCCAGCTCCACCCTCATGTCTGTACGAGGGCTACTGGGAAAAAAACAGTCACCAGGTGGAAAGATTGATTTCTCCCCATCCTTCCCCGCTTCAGTGATGGCAATGGCAGATACAGTTACATAGGCCAAAGCCCTTTCTATTCTCCCCCTTTTCTTTCTTTCTTTTTTTTTTTTTGTGTCAGAGTCTCACTCTGTTGCCCAGACTGGAGTGTAGTGGCCGCTCCCGGCCACCGCAGCCTCAACCTGCCGGGCTCCAGCGATCCTTTCGCCTCCCTGCTTTCCACTCTCCACCTGCAGTGCATTAGGAGCTTCTGTTGGCTTCACCCTGAACTTGCTTTCAATACCCAACACCCCCTCGCTGTCTCTGATAGCAGCACTATGGCCCCAGTCACTGTCCCCTGGCCTTGATCATGGCCACAGTCTCCTATCTGGTCTTCCTGCCTCTCCACCTGTCCTCGACTTGGTCTACACACAAAACAACATCCAGAGTCATCTTTTCAACATGTAGGAAAGCTCATGTCACTGCCCAAAACCGCGTTTCAGTCAGAGGAGAAACCCAAGTTCCTACATGGCCGGCCCTTCCAGCTAAGATCATCTAGACCTCTCCTCCCCTTCTCCCCTCCTCTTTCTCCTCCTTCCCCCTCCTCCTCCCTCTTCTTCTTCTCCCCCCTCCTTCCCTCCCCTCCCCTTTCCTCCTCTTCTTCTCCAGCGGCCACACCACCCTCTGCAATCCTTGACTGTGTCAAGCACAGCCCTGCCTACGGCCCTGGGAGGCTCTTCTTAGATACCCCTATGGCTGACTTGTCCCTTCCTCCACGACCTTGCTCAGATGTCCCCATCTCACAGGAGACCCGCTCCCACCTGTGTTCCAACCCCCAGCATGTGTGTAGACCAAGCTCCTGTCTTCCTTTCTCTCACCTGCTGCAAGCCAGATGGTTTACTTGTCACTTCTGCTTCTTGTCCATCTTTCGAGCTAAAATACAAACACAAGCGTCTTGACTATGGTATGTATCAGCTCAGCCCACTGACTCAAATAAGTGCTTGGTATATACAACACGTGTGATTAATATCTGCTGAGTGAATTAAGAGATTACTGGTGCTCCATAGATGCACAAATACATAAAAGAATGTGCCATGGAGTCAAGATGTTGTTTCTCTGTCAAGGTATTTCATCTCTGTGCCTCAGTTTCCTCATCTGTAAAATGAGGGTGATTATTATACCTGAATTTACCTATTGTGAGGATCAAGAGTGACGACATTTAAAGTAATTAAAATTCTGATCAGGGCTGGGCTCAGTGGCTCAGCCTGCAATCCCAGCACTTTGGGAGGCTGAGGCGAGTGGATTGTCTGAGCCCGCAGGTTTGAGACCAGCCCAGGCAACTTGGCGAGACTTCATCTCTATAATAAATCAAAAATTAGCCAGGTGTGGTAGTGCACGTCTGTAGTTCTGGCTACATGAAAAGCTGAGGCAGAAGGATCACTGGAGCCCAGCAGGTTGACTCTGGGTGGCCGTGAGCATGCCACTACACTCCAGCTAGGGCAACAGAGTAAAACTCCAACTCAAAAAGAAAAAAAAATTCTGATCAGAACCCAGTAAGCATTCAGTACATGCTTGCCATTTCTTTATTTAAAATGTCATCTCCACTCTCAAGCCTGCCTGTTCCATATTCTCAACATGCCCCAAACAGAAGCAAAGACAGGGCATTGAGGAAGATCTCATTCCTCCCTCCTTAAAAGCATTCTTACGCCTATACTGGCATTGCCTCCCTGCCTGTCTTCCCCGTGTAAGAGGGGACCTTTCTCCTGCCCTGTCAGTTCTCACAGTGTGTGACCCTTCCCTTCTCCCCTTCCCCAGGGGCCGTTTCCAACACTTGATCTCCCTCTGTTTTCCATGCTGCTGCTTCTGCTGGATTTCACATACACGTGCACCCATAAACACGCACACACACAGTGCTCTTCCACATTCATACTCAAAAATAAATACGTAAAAATTTAAAAAGACTTTCCTCACGCTCAAATCCCTTTCTCAATCCACTCCCTCCTCCTCTCCCTCCTTCCCTGTAAAGTCCCTTGAAGTAGTAAAATACTGGACATGGACCCCTCCCACCCCCCGCATCCTTCGCCACACACTGCATCATGGCATTCCTCCTACAGCGCCAATGACGCCCTCACCTAGGCCACCGAGGGCCTCCGTGCTTTCCGGCCCCAGCCGGTCTCCTCTCCTCTCACCCGGTGTGCTTGTGTCTGGTGACGACGTGCCTCCCCTCTCTCCCCGTCTGCAGTGCCTCCCAGTCCTTCCTGGTTGTCTTCTGACCATCAGACTTGTCCAACCAGGCTCCGTCAATGGAGGACATGCTGTCTTCCTTCTCTCACACACCCATGCTCCTCAGAATGTTGTCTCTGGTTCTTCTCGCTTAATATCCAATGCTTCACCTGACACCCCCTACCACACATCACCTCCTAGTTGTGGGGTCCCCACATCTGAAAGGACAACCCAGACTCCACCAGATGTCTCTCCTTTAATGACCCTGGAGGGAAGTCCACCGGGTCCCAGACAGGGCCATCATCAAAATGTTCCCATTTCTCCATATTCCGTGTCTCACTGGCTGGCGCTACCTCTCCTTCCTCTACCCTCTTGCCCATGGCAGGCATCCCAGATTCCCTCTTCTCAATAGCCTCTCATAAAGTCAGGAAGTCCTGTAGGTTCCACCTCCTTAAGATCCACTCACCCCCACGCCTTCCTCCCAATCCCCAAGGCCATCGACTTTATCCAGGCCCTCATCACGTCTCGTTGGGATGACCACAACTGTCTCCTCAACTCCAACCTGACACAGCTCTAGCTCTGCTCGACACAGATGCCATGTGTTATTTCCAAAATGTCGACCGATCATGCCATTTTCCTGCTCAGACTCCTATAATGGCTCCCTGTGGTTTCCAGGACAAGGTGGAAACTCTTTGGCTCAACACAGGAGGTACAGGGCAATGTGGTACCTGCTGCCATGCTAAGTCCATGTCTCCTCAGTCATCTGGACAGACGCCTCACTCTCAGGGCAACGCTGCTTCATGTTTACCAAATACCCCGTGCTGTTTCCTCACGCCCTCTCAAACAGGAAATGGAACACCCTTCTTCTTTTCCCACCTGGCTGACGGCTTCTCATCTCTGAGGGAGGACTTCAACAACTCTGTTGCCATGAGGCCGGCCCTAATGCACTAAGAAATCATTAGGCCGGGCATGGTGGCTCATGGCCTGTAACCTCAGCACTTTGAGAGGTCGAAGAGGAAGGATCGCTTGAGTCCAGCATGTTGAGGCTGCAATGAGCTGTGACTGCACCACAATGCTCCAGCCTGGGTAGCAGGGCAAGACTCTATCTCTAAAGTAAGAAAAAATAAAGAAAAAGAAATCGTTGGCATCTGGATATTTACTTCACATATCTCCTTCATAACCACTAATATTGACTGATCTCAATCATATACGGCTTGCGTGTCTTTCAAACATTGTCACTCTTAATCCTTGCAGTGACTCTTCAAGACAGCAATGTTCTTATCCCCTCTTCATGGTGAGAAAAATGAGGTTTTGAGAAGTCCTGTCACTTACCTAAGTTCTTAGAGCTTGCTCCAATCTTTCCTCTTCCAAAACCCACACTCCTACTATGAAACTAAAGTCACTTTATCCTTGAGGAAGTCCAGGGTTAGGGCTGGTACTTGGCAGATTATTGAGGAGCAAAGGCACGGACCAGTTTGACTTCTAGAAATACTAACTTTGAGTCCCCTCCAAGGCCTCCAGGGTGGTGTGTTGGTTCCGGAGCTCTGGCAGACAGTCTAAGCTAGAAGCGAAGGCTTGCAATGCCTCCATGGGAGCTAAGGCCAGGTCAAGGGAACCCTCGCCACCAGGAAAGGATTGAGAGAAGGGTTGCGAGGGACAAGAAGTGAACTTGGAGAAAGTAACACTGAAGAAATTCAGCAGAGACAGAACCTGGAAAAGACACGAACACAGGGACGGGAGATTCCAAGGAGACCACCCCACAGATATCTATTAAAAGATAAAAGCGTTAAACTCCCCAAAAGGACAGTAAAGACCGGGCTCAGGCCCCCTCCACTCCGGCCCTTGACCTCCTGGTCCAGGTTCCCAAACCCCAAAGCCCTCAGCAGGTAGCAGGATCACTCAGCCTCCCTACTTCTGGGGAAGGATCGCCCTCGGCTACCCAGAGAGGGTGCTTTCAACACCCCCATGAGGGAGGGTAATCACCTCCTAATTGTCACAGAACCCATAAGGCAGCTAGGCAAGGCCTCCTTCCATTTATGTGTAAACACCCAGAAGATAAAACACACAGGACTCAGGTCCTATGAGATGTCAGAATTCATTTTTTTTCTGCCCGCTTCTTTTTTTAATTTCACTCATGGAAGGTTACAGGCACATTTGGCTTAACATAATACGTAGGCCTGAATCTGCACAGGATGGCCACAGAAGACTCTGACCGCATTCCGAAAAACACATTGGCTTCCCCAGCCTTCTCGACAGTATTCTGCCCCCTTGCAGGGCTTGCAAACACACGACCAGTTCTTGCCCAAACATCCAGGCTGCGTGCGTACGGTCTTGCGGGAAGCTGTGCTTTCATGGCACATTCTTCCAGGCCCTGACATCCCAGATGTGACTCTTCGGAGGGGCTTGAGGCCATCAGAGTCAGGAGGGGCAACCCTGGGCATGAGGCACCCTCGGCAGGTCTCACAGAACCCAGGGGAGTGGCTGGCCCGAGAGTGGAGGGACATTCTTCTTATACACTAAAGTTTCCTCCCACACTGTCCTCAGCTTAATTAGGTCACAGAAGACCAAGGGCAAAGGAATTTTCCGGCATTAAAAAAAAGTGAAACAGTACATGAGCTTTAAAGAATAAGAGCGAGAGATGAAGAAGTCTTTTCTAATACCACATGGCATTCTGCCAGGGCTCTGTGAGTGTCCCCTGAGGCTGTGTAAGGGCTCGTGGGGACAAGCCCTGCATGGCGATGGACTGAGCTGGGACTCTGGGGCACAGGGTTTCTTCCCAGAGGTGGTGTCCAGTTTCCCTACCCAGTTCTACTTTGTCCTGACTGAACTGCCTCCCCCTTTGCAGGCTCAAAAACCCAACGGAGCCTCGGATGGCCAGACTTCCCAAGGAGGTGGGCTCTGGGGAGAAGGCAGTCTTGTTCCAAGCGTGTTTTCATGTGAATTTTGCTCCCTTTTTTGCTGCAAGAGAGAAAGAAGGCCATCGGTGTGGTTTACTTTCCTTCTCAGCTTTGGCTGCTGTGTATGGGTTTGATGTGAATGTTGTGCAAAAGTAGGTACCTATAGAAACCTAGAATAAGCTTCACTTTAGCTTAAACTTTACCTCTGACACACTTTGAATCTAGCACAGGTTAGGAACGCTTTAGGAAACTTTCAGACATTTGACTGCAGACCAAGCAGCAGCCTACCCCACCCCCTCGACAAACCTCCATCCCATGCAAGACAAGGACAGAGTCATAGAAATGATAATAGACCACCTATCCGTCAAGGAGATTGTGAATTGGAAACATCTGACAGGTCTCTTGCAAGAAAAAACCCTCCCCTTGTCTCCCATCTAGACCACCACTATGGCAGCAATCATGTGACTAACCCACCCATCTGCCTGCTGTCCATTACCTGATGTCAGAACCTGCTTTTACCTGCCCCTTTGTGATGACGTGGAGCAGACCACCACCCAGTCACCTTAATGACCTTCCCCATCCAAGGGAAAAGCTAAAAGGACCCAACTACAAGCAGCCATTTTGCCCTTGCCTGGTCATTGCTAGGCCATTGCCACCGCCATTGCCTTACTATACTCTGGTGTGGCCACGTGCTCTTTGAGCTAAGGCTGTCGCCACGTGTCCTAGCTTTGACTCCCTCCCCTGCCTTGGGAGGTGAATCTCCTCTTTCTTTCTCTCTTTCTAATTTACTTTTTCAATCAACTATAGTTTCCAAATTAACTTCTGTGCAATTTTTTGCATCTTTCATGTGGCATCAGATTGCACACTAGACACCCCATACCCCCAGCGGGCCTGATCTAACATTCCAGAGGCCCTGCTGCGAGTGTGCCATAATATTTTGTGTCTTTTTGTTGCTGTTGCTATTGTTGTCTTTTCACATCTAGGACTTACCAAACGTGACAGGCTGGTGGTCCCAAGATGAGGATTCCTGAGCCACGCGATCTCACTGCAGGCCTCTGCAGTATTGCAGGAGGCCACCCATGGCATTTCAAAAGGCCACCCCGGAGTGACAAGCTTCCACAGGCAATGCCTCCAAGTCACACCGGAAACATGTCTACCCACAAGGATGCTGCTCACTGAGCATCCTTGCTCCTCCAGAAGCTGGCCTTTTCCTCCTTTCAAAGACAGTTATTCGAACAATCTCCTGGTCAATTCCATGTATTTCCTTTAACTGGTTGTAGGACCCAAAGGGCTGTGGACCAGAGTTCCCAAACTGCTGCAGTCAACCTCAGCGGCTGTCATGTGGAGACCTCATTCATCAGAGGGGCTATCCCTTGCCAGCCAACCCCTCCCGCCGTGACTTTATCTGGAAGTTCCCTTCGATGTTCTAATTGTTGCTTTAAAATAAGATGGTCAGGCTGGATGTGATGGCTCATGCCTGTCATCTCAGCACTTTGGGAGGCTGAGGTGAGAGGATTGCTTGAGCCCAAGAGTTCCAGACCAGCCTGAGCAATTTGGCAAGACCTCATCTCTACAATAAACTGAAAAATTAGCCAGGCGTGGTGGAGCACCCACCTGTAGTTCCAGCTACTTGGAAGGTTGAGGCGGAAGGATCGCCTGAGCCTAGCAGGTATACCTAACCCTGAATTGCACCCCACATCTTTAAAAGAAAAATTTTTAAAAGAAAAATTTATGGTTCTATTGTGTGACTTAGACACCACACACACACACACACACACACACACACACACACACACACACACACACACACCTCTTGGCTCCGCTGACCTGAGAATCTTGCTACAGGGACTGACCTCACAATCCAGCCCATGTGTTCCCAGACACTTGCATCTTCCTATGGAAACACCACTGCCCCCATGTAACTCATGAGAGTCACAGGCCCAGACTGCCTGCACCATGAATCTCAGAGCGATCTTCGGCATGGGAGCTTAGTCATCTGAGTATTCCTCTACATTACTCAGGAAATATTGTTGACTTTCACAGAACCAGCCAAGAGAGAGGGTGACTCATCCAAGACGCATCTTCAGTCCTGGAAGAAGCAATGAAAATCCCGTTTCCCCTGCAAACGTATCAGCCATGCATTTGGGGCCACACATACCACAGCTACACATAGGCTTTTGTTATTCTTTGCTCCACTTCAGCAGCAATTCTGTGCTGACATTTCAAAGTGGCAGAAATCGCCACAGAAGGGTTCATCGCTGTTATCGCCATCTCTTCCCTAGATGATCACAACAACCTCTGTAAGCAGTTAACCCTAATAATATTATCCACGAAACTGGCCACATCTTAAGTCTGTTTTGCCTAATATGCATAAAGGGCCCATAATTTTATCAGGACAGTTGGCAGCACCAGATTGAGGTTATTTTATTTTTATTTGTTTTTGAGATGGGGTCTCATTCTGTTGCCCAGGCTGGAGTGCAGTGGCACGATCATAGCTCAGTGCAGCCTCAACCTCCTGGATTCAAACCATCTTCCTGTTTCAGCCTCCCAAGTAGCTGGTACTACAGGTGCATGCCACCACACCCAGATAATGTTTTATTTTCCTTTTTTTGTAGAAAGGAGGTCTTTCTATGTTGCCTAACCTGGTCTTGGACTTGTAGCGTCAAGCCATCCTTCTGCCTCAGCCTTCCATAGCGCTGCGACCACAGGAATGCACCATCACGCTGGTTCATTTGCATAAGCAAAGAAGTTATGGATGGGCAAGAGGAGACACCATGTTTCATGTGGCCACACAAGCACAAAGAAACAAATAGTTCTCCCTTTCAATCTCTGAGAAGCTCAAGGAAACAACCTCTGATTAACCGTAGACACTAAACACAGATCCAAGCTCCACCATGACAATGGTTCCATGATCTTTCATGCCAATGTTTGCGGGCTCCTGTCAGCAGATGGAAAAACCTCTTTGAGAAAGAAAACAGACGTCATAGGTAAAGACAGCAGGGAAGAGTAAAAAAAAAAACAGCTTTTTAGATTAAAAAAGAGAGAGGGAGAGAGAGAGAGCAAATATTACTGAAGTGCTATAAATGTTTTCCATGTGTTTTAGCTGATTGAGTCATGAGTGGGGGGGAGGGGGGAGGGTGGAACCCCTGGTTCTTCCTACAGCTGAGAAGATGTAAAGAAGTATGCTATGTGCAAAGACAACCCCTGTCTTTCTTGCTCACCATCTTCTGATCTGGTCTCCCTCTTGGCAATTCCTTCGCTCCCAGGCTCACACGGGCAAACATCAGGCCACCTGACCATGTGTTCTTGTTCCCATTGGTGGAGAATCATGGAGCCGTGCTGAAGAGCTAAGCGCTGTCAAGGCATCATGTGGAGAAAATCCCAGCGTTGACAAACGGCACACATCCTTAAAATCCCCAAAGGTTTTCCCATTCCTAATTCTTCATAGCACGTCTTCCCCTGTGGAAACACGGCGGCCCTGCATGGTGCATGCTTTCTTGAAAACCGAAGAGTAAATTCATTGCCAACATATGTGAGCATTTAAAAAATGGACCAGGGTGACATTCATCTGGCAAATATCTCTGAACAGAAATCGTGTGCTCAAAACTGTGTAAAGACTGATGACACCACCAAGAACCAGGGATGTGTTCTTGTTCTCGCAAGCTTTCTGGTTCTGTGGGACAGACAGATGGGGAGCAAGACACTCTCGTATGGAGTAAGCATCATCCCAGGAGGAAGGGCTCCGGTCCACAATGGCTCTGCACGGGGGATGTCCGTCCCTGAATCAAGGATGACTCCCCATGGCCTGAACAGACAGTGTGCAGAGGATGCATGTGAGAAAAGTCTCACTCATCGTCAGGGAAATGCAAATTCAAACCACAGTGAAATATCACCTTATTCCAGTAAGAATGGCTGTGATCAAAAAGTCACACACACACACACACACACACACACACACACACACACACACATACACATACACACACACACAAATAACACATGCTGGCAAGAAGGTGGGGAACAGAGAACACTTACACGCTGCCGGTGGGAATGTAAATTAGTTCAGCCACTATGGAAACAGCGTGGAAATTCCTCAGAGAAGTAAAAATAGAGCTGCCCTACGATCCAGCAGCCCAACCGTTGGGACCACATCCAAAAAAATGAAATCAGCATGTTAAGGAGATACCTGCACCCCACCTTCCCTGCAGGACTATTCACAATAGCCAAGATACGGGATCAACCTCAGTGCTCATCCACGAATGAGTGAATAAAGAAAAATATGGTACGTTTACACAATGGAATAATATCCAGCTGCAGAAAGAATGAAATCCTGTCATTCATAACAACAGGGAATGAGCCCGCAGGATATGATGTCAAATGACAGGAGCCAGGCACAGAAAGACAGATGCCACCTGATCTTGCTCCTATGTGAAATGTTCAAAAATTAAGCTCCTAGAAGTAGAGACGTCACCTGGAGGCTAGGAAGGACAAGTTTACCATCGGGCAAGAGGAAGAAACGCTTGCATCCTAAGGCACAGTGGATGACTGCAGTTAGCAACCATGTTTTGCCTATTTCAAAAAAGTTGGAAGAGAAGCTGAACAGTTCTCACCACAAAGAACTGACCCATGTTGGAAACTATGAATATGCCAGTCACCCTCCTTGGATCGCTACACAATGTATTCATTTATCACAACACGGTATCCATAAACATTAAAAAGAAGAGTGACTTCCTGAGGAAGGAAAGACGTTGATGTTGAGAGGCCCAGAGTCAGCTAAGAGAAGAGAGAAAAGACATTCTAAGCAGAGGGACTACCCTAGGGGATAGCTCTGAGCCAAAGAGCAGAAAACTCTAGCACCACTGGAACGGCCACAGGTTGGGAAGTGAGGAGGAGCGTATTCTTGTATGAAGGTGGGGACACTGGCCCGGGTGGGGCTGGAGGTCCCTGTAGGCTGCATATGAGTCCTGCCTGTTGGGAAATCTGTGCGTTTACTATTGTCACTGGTTATGGCCAACCAGACTCTCTCTTTCTGTGGAGTGGAATTTTTATCTCCCCGAGTCACAGAAACTTAGAGTTGAAAGTTCCCTTAGAGAGGTCTAATCCAAACATCCATGGATTAATTGGTGCAGAAATTCCTTCCTTGAACACACCCTACGGTGTTTGAGAACACATCATTTGTTTTATTTGTAGCTCAAATGGTTAGAAATTGCTTTCAACCCAAATCTGCTTCCTTGAAACTTCCACCCATTTTTATGCCCTCTGGAGTTTCACAGCATCTTCTAATCCTTTCCCACCTGACAGCTTTTCAAACATTTAGAGACAGCTCTCTTGTCCGCACTGTATTTTCTCTTCCCCAGGCTAAAATCCCTGATTCTCTAACCTGATCTTCATATCACAAGATTCGAAACCTACTCACCAGCCTATGCTTCTCAGGACAGGCCTTCAATTGCTTTTGAAAATAAATCTCAATAAATAAACTAAGCTATTAACCTATATTGCTTGTATATATTTTCTTTGCCTCGGAATACTAAATCTGACACGCCTAACCTTCAGGAACCACAAATTGTCTTAGCGAGTCTTCAAAGGTTTGGTGCCCCCTAAATAAGCATGTGATAAATGCCATAGGTTTTTCTATATTCATTCCTGAATAAATGGCACAAATGTAGAGTTTGCAAAACCTGAAAGCGTGTGTGCAATGGCACACAGGTTTCAGGAAACCACTGTGAAGATACGCCCCTGGGACCTCTGTGTGACACCTGGCCACAGTCCTGCCCCGTGGTGTGCAAAGTGGATGGGAAGGTTGAGTCACTTTTTGTTTTGCCATTATAGCTTCCATTTCACTTTAAAGGTGACTTAAATTGTGACCGGGAAGCATGTTAATCATGATAAAAACTTAAAAAATAAAAAAAGAACATGCTGTTGTCTACAACAGGATGTCCAGCCTGTTGGCTTCCCTGGGTCACCTATGGAGTAAAGAGAAATTGTCTTGGGCTACACATACATTCTGTAGTACAGTGAGGGCATACATATCATAAGACTTCTTTTATTTTTTATATTTTTATTATGAAGTTTAGAAAAACGGGAAAATATAAAACTATGGGAAATTTGACCTTGCTTTGGTAAAATTAATCTATCTGTGTCTGATTGATGGGCATGATAGCAATTCTTAGTGAGGTCTCGAGGTGCTCATCTGAAACGTTTGTTTGAATTTTTCTCCTTGTGTGCTTCATCATTGAAAACAGCTGCTCACAGAAGGATGTGCTGCCAAAAAGTGACATCATGGATAAGGTGTGAAGGTGAACTTCAAAAATGGAGCCACACGTGGGGTCACAAAGAAAATGAATGCTGAAAAACATATGATGTTTAAAAATGTTGTGCGACCTCGTGACTAGCTGTCCCGGGCCATGTGACTAGTCCTGGGCCACATGACTAACCCTCCTGAGCCACATGGCTATCTGTCCTGAGTCATGTGATTAGCTAGCATGGGTCATGTAACCAGCTGTCCTGGGCCACATGACTAGCTGTCCTGGGCTGCATGCTGCCTGCGGGCTGCAGTTTGGTCATGCCCACTCTACAGACTCCTGGAAAAGCATGCATGTGAGTGATCGGCTGTGACACACCATACTGAGACATGCATGTGACAAACAGATACCAGCTGAGAAATGATCACAAATATAATCTCCTGTTTCTGTGATCAGTGACACCCAGGAGAAATAACTAAGGAAGGTGAGATAGGAACCAGGGAAGAACTCGTGACCAAGACTAACAGCTTGCTTCTAAGGCTTGCCTCGAGTCTGCCCCTCCCAGCATCGTCCAAAGCTGTGATGTCATCAGTTCTGCTCAGTCAACCCAGCTCCGGAAAGAAGGAAGGAAGGAAGGAAGGAAGGAAGGAAGGAAGGAAGGAAAGAAAGAAAGAAGGAAAGAAAGAAAGAAAGAAAGAAAGAAAGAAAGAAAGAAAGAAGAGGGAGGGAGAGAAGGAAGGAAGGGTGAATGGAAGAAAGAATGAGTGAACTAACAAACAGGCTACACTCTCTAAATTGTAAGAGGAGGAAAGGGAGCCAAAAGATATAAAGAGAAACCAAGAGAAAGAAAGAATGAGTGAAACCAAGAAAAGACAGGGCCAAGACACTGAGAGAAAGGACCAGAAGAAGAGGGAGGCGACTGCCCTCTTACCCACACACTAGAACTCGCCCTGGGTCCCACTGTGGTTCGACTCTCCTTCAACCCCCTCATCAAACATTATAAAAGTGGTCAGAAGAGACTCCAGAGCTTATTTGGGGTCCCCAACTCTCTCCAGACAAAATTGCTCCATGCGGAGCCCAAGAAGCTCTGGAGAGAATGTCTTCCCCAAACTCACTGAGTGATCTCCTGGTCACTCACAGTGCACGTAAATTAAAAATACACTCTTTGGTCACTTTGGAACTAGGGAAATTGTCCCACAGTGTAGGATTGGAAGCAAACTATTTGAAGACAAGGAAGAAAGCGCCCATGGTTTTAATTGGATTAGATCATCTGGCCTCACCTGTTTTCCCTCCCTGATAAGTTTTCCTGAAAGCAGTATTAGTTTCTGACTGAAATATCTTGTGTTCACTGGATCACACAACTGAACAACTGCACAATCCCCTGCGCACGGCAGCCCGGGTTCCCGCAGCTGTGCACATTCCTGAGCAGAATCGCCTCTGAGGCCAGCCGACGGTTGCCATCTTGGATGTCACAGGAGAACGGCAGAATGACAAACCAACAAGGGGAAAGGGTTTCAAAGATACTGTAAACCCAAAAAGTTGAAAACCCCTGGAGTAGTTCTGGGAATCACAGTTATCTCCCGAGGGGAAAACATAACAGTAGAATCCCTAAAATGGCAGTGAATGTCCATGAGCTGTGTTGGCCTTTGACCTTGTTGGTCTAAACTATGTTTTGGTATAACTTGACAATTACTATCTCAGCTGAGAATACAGTATTCCAGTAAGATGATTCCTCACTCTCAGCTGACACTATCAAAGCCAATAAGACCCATGAGCAAGTGTTCATGACACATAACAGTTCAAGAGCAGGACCAAGCACACTGTCAAGAGCTGTCAAGAGTCATGAAATCATGATGGGTTGCTCAAAGCAAAGCTAATACCCTCCCCCATTCTATGAAAACAAATGTAAATTATGCACGTACCTGTGTGTGCACACAGGTACATGTATAATACCGGAGGTGTCAAAAAAAATGTACCCACATTTTAAGAGATGTTACCTATGTGTTACTTTCAGTTTGCCATAATCAGAAGTGTCTGGACATTGATGGTAGCTACCTTGAGCACCCCTTGTAATTGCAGAAGTCAAACGTGACTTTCTCTTTTATCATGGTATAGATTGAGTATTGTGACTTTAATACAGTTATTCCTTTCATAAAATGTGTATACCTATTCCAAAAATATTTTGAGAAAGTCACTAAACAAAGAGACAACTGTAATCTTTATCAGGCAACAATGACAATCCCTAAAGAGGGATACACACACATAAATATATCTATAAATTACCTCTTTATAAGATTTTGTGAATCCTGCAAGTGGCACAGAACTCAGTAGAAAACTATTTATACCTACCTGAAATGAATTTTTAATATTATAATATCTTTAATTCTCCATAGTCTAATTTTTATCTAGTGGCATAAAATATTTTACATCATGGAATGAATCAAGACACACATAGAAAATGCATAACTTCCTGAGAAACATTTCTCCTTGAGTAAAGCATCTGCTACCAAAAGAGTTAACAAACACAGGAGCTAATTTTTACACAGTGTGGCTTTTATAAAAATTCTTCCCTCTGAAATGCTGCTGATTTGGTTATGAAAATTTAACAAAATTATCAGATTGTTTATACACAGTGAGACTCTGTGTTATTCCACATATCTCAAAAACTGACCTCTTCTATACCAACAAAATTTAAATCTACCATTATTCTTTGAGTTTATCTTGTGTTTGTTACTGTCACTACTTTCAAATTAGAATCTACTGCATTTATTATAAATATGCCAATGAAGCTTTTACTATCTAAATATATGCACATTTATTGGGAAGAGAAAACTAACTTGAGGTGTGATTTTCGATTTATAGAAAGTCTATACACAATACTTAAGATTTTGATATAGTAAAATGTGTGATATACTTTGCAATTAAACTCAGGATGACCTAAGAAACTACTCATTCTTAACTAACAAAACAAAAAATGGATCCTTGTTCTATAAACATTTTTTAGGTGTCATTATAAAATAAGAGAGTTCAATTAAATGATCTCTAAATTTCTCCTTTTTTGTGAGACTTGTTGATTCATTTCTTATTAGACCTAGACCAATAAGTGGCCTTCCTGAGCCCTGTTAATAATGAGAAAATAAAAATAACAGTTTACCTCATGGAGAGTTATGACCTAGTAAAAATGTTTATGTTAATATTTCTTTTACTAAAACTTCCGGAAAAGTTGATTTAAGTCAGAAATTAACCAATTTTGTAGTTATTTCCAGAGAGTAAAAGTTGCAAAAATGGGTGTGTTTTATACTTACAATTTCAATGTATAATATTACCTCCTGTTAAGACTTGGACATGTGCCCAGGAAAGAATAGCATTTCATTGGAATAAGTAAGCTTCTTACTAAGTCATCACTTGCATTTTCCTGAGCCTCCTAGTTGCCTTCTTTGGGCTGTTTTAAGAGCTGTTTTACAATGACATATTGTTCATATTGCAATTTTTTTCCCAAACATATTTTTCATAGACATGAAGCTGTTTCCCATGGTTGTTTTTGTCTCTTTGATTCACAATATGTAATGTTCTTAAGTAGTGGCATTTTCCTCTGTAATTTAATATAACTAATAAAAACAAACACACTGTCTACATCCTCACAATGGTCTTCAAAATCACCTTATTTCTCTGCCGTCCCCAAAGCTTCTAGAGCATAACGAAGTAGTTTATCCATATTGGCTAATCTAAAATTCTGATACATTTTCCGAAATCCCACTTAGTACTCTCTGGTCCATAGCAACAAAATAGGAAAATTATCGAATGAGTCATTTCTACCAGGACTAAGGGCCTAACATTACCTTGGATTCTTCTTTTTTTTTTTTTTTTTTTTTT
>NW_007248528.1:100962-103975 GCF_000164805.1 Carlito syrichta
CAGGCAATCCACTCACCTCAGCCTCCCAAAGGCGCGGGATTGCAGGCTGAGCCACCAAGCCCAGCTGGATTCTTCTTAATAGAGAGAAGAAACAAAGTAACATAGGAGACATCACATCACAGAAGATGTACGCTTCAGGAGTTGGATGTTTCAGGAATTAATCCTTCCATAATTTAAAAAAAATGAGAATTTTAGAACTCTGGAGTCTAGACAAACACTTTAAACACCCCGGGAAGCACGTGATGAGAAAGAAGCTGGTAAATGTTATTGAATTTTGGTGTTTTGCTTAGCAACTATCACCCATCTTTCCCCTTTTCCTGTGAACGTTGTGTGGCTACCTGGAGCCAAACTGGGCAATAAGAATAGGTAATTTTCCCTCAAAATTGGAGTTATGCATTTTGATCACTGCTTTTGATCATTGAGGGATCAGCAAAGAGCGAGATTGGACATTATATCAATTTCTACAGGGTGAAATGGCTTCTACCACCACATAAGCCAAAGGAATTGAATTTTTTTAAATGTCTTATTGAGCCGGGCTCGGTGGGTCAGCCTGTAATCCTGTGCCTTTGGGAGGCTGAGGTGAGTGGATTGCCTGAGCCCGCGGGTACGAGACCCGCCTGGGCAGCGAGACCTCATCTCTACAATAAATCAAAAAATCAGCTGGGCATGGTAGTGCATGTCTGTAATTCCGGCTACTTGGAAGGCTGAGGTGGAAGGATCACCGGAGCCCAGCAGGTCGAGGCTGCGGTGGCCGGGAGCAGCCACTGCACTCCAGTCTGGGCAACAGAGTGAGACTCCAACTCAAAAAAAAAAAAATGTCTTATTGGATCCAGCCATTTAATAAAATCTCTGTCAAGTCATTGACTGACTACAGTGATAATACAATAGACATTCCAGAGACCACACATAACAAGAAAGATAGTCTTTCCAAAAAAAGTTTGAGAAAGTCACTAATCAAAGAGACAACTATAGCCATCATCAGACGACAACAACAATCCCTGGAGAGAATTTAGATTCATATTTCCAGAGTTATCACACTACAATATTTAAAATGTCCAGTTCTCAAAAATACACAAATAGAAATATATAGATCATTTACAGCAAAAAGTTAATAAAAACTAACCCAGATATTGAACTTACTAGACAAAAACTTTAAATTTATGGCTTTAAATATGCTCAAAGAACTGGAAAAAATATGGACAAATAACTAAAGGAAATCAAGAGAACAATGCATGAACAAGTAGAGAATATCAATGAGAAAAATAAATTATTTTTTAAAGAACCAAATAAAAATTCTGAAACTGAAAGTAAATTAGATGAGATTTTTAAAAATGTACTACAGAGGTTCAGTTCAAGTAGACAAAAGAAAAAAGTCAATTTGAACCTGATGATTATTTAATTAGAATTATTCTGTTTGATAAGCACAAATAAGTATTAACAGAGTATAGGGTGCTATGGCACACTATCAAGTATACCAATTCATATAATATAAATCATAGAAGAAGAGGCAGAGGAAAGGAGCAGAAAAATACTTGAATAAGTTATGGCCCAAGCCATCATAAATTTGGTGGAAAATGTCAATCTCTACCTAAAATAAACTCACCCTCAATTAGGGAAAACTCAAAGAAATTCAGAGACACATGGTAATCAAACTGTTGCAAGCCACAGTAAACAGAAAATTTTGAAAACAGTAAAGGAGAAGCAATTTGTCATGTACAAGGTATCATCAATAAGGTTAATAATCGATTTTCAGCAGAAGTCATGTAAACCAAAAGGCAGTGGAATATATTTCAAGCACTGAAATTTAAAAAGGTTATTAGCCAAGATTTCTTTAACTGGCAACACCATCCTTCAAAAACAAAGGCTAAATTAAGACATTCTCAGATAAACAAAACCTAAGGTAGTCTGTCACTTTTAGATCTACCCTATAGTATGAACTAAAGCCAATATTTCACACGGAAACTAAAGGATGCTAGATGGTAACTCAAAGCCATGTGAAAAAATAAAGATCACTCATAAAGGCAACTACCTAAGTAAATATGGTTTGCAATTCCTTTTTGTTTCCCATATGATTTAAAAGACAAGTGCATAAAACAACAATTATGAATTCATGCTAATGGGCATAGAGCCTATAAAGATATAATTAATGGCAATAGCAAAATAAAGATGGACTTGGAAGAGCAGAATTAATATGTGCTCTTGAAGCTAGGTTGATCAAACTAGTTATACAAGTAAGATTTTAACTATTATTCCCATGATAGCCATGAAGAAATATATTTAAAATATACAGAAAATAAAATGAAAAGATAATCAAAGTGGCATACAAGGAAAAAAGAAATCAAACACAAAACAAGGTAGAATTGGAAGAACCGAAGAACAACCACCACAAAAAACACATAAGACATAAACAAATACCACAGCGGCATGAGCAAGTTCTTCATGATCTATAATCAGTTTAAATGTAAGTGGATTAAACCTGTCGATTAAAAGCCAGAAAATAGAAGAATGAATAACAAAACATAATCTCACTATGTTCTGCGTATAAGAGACTCATTTTAGGCCTACAGACACACACAAAAAATTAAATGTGAAAAAATGGAGAAAGATATTCCATGTAAGTAGTAACCAAAAGAGAAATGGGTAGCTATACTAATATCAGAAAAATTGAATTTTAAATCAAAATGGTTACAAGTGAAAAAAATTAACTTTTTTTATTGATAAAGGGATCGATTCATCAAGGTGATATAACAACTGTAAATATATATGCACCAAACAATGAAGACTCAAGCTATATGAAGAAAATATTGACAAAATTGAAGGGAGAAATACAATTCCCCAACAACAGCTAATGACTGTAAAAAAATCACTTTGCGCCGGGCTCTGTGGCTCAGCCTGTAATCCCGCGCCTTTGGGAGGCTGAGGTGAGTGGATTGCCTGAGCCCGTGGGTTCGAGACCCGCCTGGGCAGCAAGACCTCATCTCTACAATAAATAAAAAAATCAGCCGGGCATGGT